>NC_088807.1:16907923-17073564 GCF_011386835.1 Chrysemys picta bellii | reverse complement strand
CTGAGCCATCTGGTGCCGGCCAAATTCTAGGCATGGAAAACACTAGGTTAAGGTGGGAGAATTTTCCCCCCACTTAGGCCTTTGTCCCTTAGAGTCACTGGGGACATTGAGGTTTGTGTCTCTTTTGTTTTCCCTTTTCCCTTCTTCTCTCCCTCCACAGGCGAGGAGGGGGCTGCTCTCCAGCCCTCATTGTGGGAGGCCCTCACAAAGCCATGGGACAGGAAGAGTGCTCTGACAGTGATCCCCACTGGTGAGCTGGGCCATCCTTTGGGCCATGTGGTGAGACCCCTCAGCCTCCTGCCCCGCAGAGTCTCAATGCTGATTGGCTGAGCTGGGGGCTAAAGCTGGACCCTTTCTACTCCATCAGTTTACCTGACACCTTAGAGAGTTAAACAGGCTGTAGGTCTCCTCCTGCAGCAACAGAACGGACCTGTCCCAAGAGCCCCTCCTTGCCACTGAGTCCTGATGGCCTTTGATGAGGGCCAGGTGCCTGACAGACAATCATCTGCCCTACATGGGCTCTTTGCTTTTAAATCAGCTTCCCCTACGTAGCCTGGGCCCAGACTCCACTTAAAGGACCAGCAACCCCATGACACCTCTGCACTGACATTCGTTCGTCTACATGGAGCTATTTATCGAGGTTTCTCAGTTGGTGCCCATCACCACAGTATCTGAGGGCCAAGTATCTGAGTGTCATTTGTCCTGTGGGGAGGCAATCTCTGTTCCTCTGTAACAAGAGACTGACTTTTTTGTTCTAATTCAATATAAAGGTGCATGAGTGATAGTGAGCAGGGGCTTATTTACACTAGAAAGTTCATAGAATCATAGAATCATAGAATATCAGAGTTGGAAGGGACCTCAAGAGGTCATCTAGTCCAACCCCCTGCTCAAAGCAGGACCAATTCCCAGCTAAATCATCCCAGCCAGGGCTTTGTCAAGCCGGGCCTTAAAAACCTCCAAGGAAGGAGACTCCACCACCTCCCTAGGTAACGCATTCCAGTGTTTCACCACCCTCCTAGTGAAATAGTTTTTCCTGATATCCAACCTGGACTTCCCCCACCGCAACTTGAGACCATTGCTCCTTGTTCTGTCATCTGCCACCACTGAGAACAGCCGAGCTCCATCCTCTTTGGAACCCCCCTTCAGGTAGTTGAAGGCTGCTATCAAATCCCCCCTCATTCTTCTCTTCTGGAGACTAAACAATCCCAGTTCTCTCAGCCTCTCCTCATAAGTCATATGCTCCAGACCCCTAATCATTTTTGTTGCCCTCCGCTGGACTCTTTCCAATTTTTCCACATCCTTCTTGTGGTGTGGGGCCCAAAACTGGACACAGTATTCCAGATGAGGCCTCACCAATGTCGAATAAAGGGGAACGATCACGTTCCTCGATCTGCTGGCAATGCCCCTACTTATACAGCCCAAAATGCCGTTAGCCTTCTTGGCAACAAGAGCACACTGTTGACTCATATCCAGCTTCTCGTCCACTGTGACCCCTAGGTCCTTTTCAGCAGAACTGCTACCTAGCCATTCGGTCCCTAGTCTGTAGCAGTGCATGGGATTCTTCCGTCCTAAGTGCAGGACTCTGCACTTGTCCTTGTTGAACCTCATCAGGTTTTTTTCTGCCCAATCCTCTAATTTGTCTAGGTCCCTCTGTATCCGATCCCTACCCTCTAGTGTATCTACCACGCCTCCTAGTTTAGTGTCATCTGCAAACTTGCTGAGAGTGCAGTCCACACCATCCTCCAGATCATTAATAAAGATATTAAACAAAACCGGACCCAGGACCGACCCTTGGGGCACTCCACTTGAAACCGGCTGCCAGCTAGACATGGAGCCATTGATCACTACCCGTTGAGCCCGACGATCTAGCCAGCTTTCTATCCACCTTACAGTCCATTCATCCAGCCCATACTTCTTTAACTTGGTGGCAAGAATACTGTGGGAGACAGTATCAAAAGCTTTGCTAAAGTCAAGAAATAACACATCCACTGCTTTCCCCTCATCCACAGAGCCAGTTATCTCATCATAGAAGGCAATTAGGTTAGTCAGGCACGACTTCCCCTTCGTGAATCCATGCTGACTGTTCCTGATCACTTTCCTTTCCTCTAAATGTTTCATAATTGATTCCTTGAGGACCTGCTCCATAATTTTTCCAGGGACTGAGGTGAGGCTGACTGGCCTGTAGTTCCCCGGATCCTCCTTCTTCCCTTTTTTAAAGATGGGCACTACATTAGCCTTTTTCCAGTCATCCGGGACCTCCCTCGATCGCCATGAGTTTTCAAAAATAACGGCTAATGGCTGTGCAATCTCACCCGCCAACTCCTTTAGCACCCTCGGATGCAGCGCATCCGGCCCCATGGACTTGTGCACGTCCAGTTTTTCTAAATAGTCCCGAACCACTTCTTTCTCCACAGAGGGCTGGTCACCTTCTTCAAGTTGTAGTGCTTGAGCTCTACTAGTATAGTTCAAGCAGTACAACCCCCCTAGTATAGGGACACTCATATCAGTATAACGGTGCTTTCTACCAGTACAGTGAGGGGAATAGGCTATATTGGTGTAAGACACTTGTATGAGGATATAACCTTGTGCACAGTAGAAGTTGTGCTGGGACAACTATTAAGGGAGATGTAAATAAATGCATCCCTA
This sequence comes from Chrysemys picta bellii, assembly GCF_011386835.1. Classification (NCBI taxonomy): domain Eukaryota; kingdom Metazoa; phylum Chordata; order Testudines; family Emydidae; genus Chrysemys; species Chrysemys picta. Next base: position 17,070,918 of record NC_088807.1, on the reverse strand, counting down.
CCCAAAATAGTTCTAGAAGTACCAAGAACTGTGTGCAGACCAGGCCTTTAAACGTTAGGAAACACCAGAATGAAGGTTGCTTGTACGACCTTAGCACGGTGTCGTTGTGCGTATGTCTTATGCAGGGGCGGCTCTAGGCACCAGCAAAGCAAGCACATGCTTGGGGCAGCCCATTTGCAGGGGCGGCAGGGATCCAGCATGGGAGCTGAGAACCAACAGGGGTCCCTGGGAGCTGTAGTTCCTTGGTTAGCTCCCTGCCTATAGAGCCAGCCCTGGAGCAGGGAAAGAACTACATTTCCCAGCATTCCCTTGGCCACTACCAACAGGAAAGAGGGGGAGGGAGGGAGGTACCTGAGACCTCATGCTGCAGTGAATGGAGAGCTGCACTGTGAATAGGGATTCCATATTTTAACATTCCAAAAATAGGACACTCCATGGAGAGGGAGGGTAGCCCCAACCTGCCACCATCCACTCCGACTGCCCCCACAGAAACCCCAACCTATCCAACCCCCCCTGCTCCAACTGCCCCACAGGACCCCACCCCCTATCTAAGCCCCACTGGTCCTTGTCCCCAACTGCCCCCTCCTGAGACTCCCCCCCAACTTCTCCCCTAGGACCCCACCCCCTACCTGTCCCCTGACAAACTCTTGGGACTCCCGTGCCTATCCAACTGCTGACTGCCCCCCCGACCCCCTGACCCATCTAACCCCCCCCTTCTCCCTGCCCCTGACTGCCCCCCTCCCGAACCACCACCCCATCCAACTCCCCCTGCTCCCTGTCCCTTGACTGCTCCCCCCGGAACCCGCTACCCGTTCTCCAACCCCCCAGCCCCCTTACCGTGCCACTCAGACCAGCATATATGCTGCCATGCTCCCCCGTCGAGCCACAGTCCCCTTCCCCCCCCCCCCCCCCCGAGCACCTGCCTTCCAGATTTGAACACCTCAAAATTCAGAAGTGCTCAAGCTCAGTTTGGGCAGCTGTTACTTCATTTCTCCCAAATCAAATATACTGATCCACTGTAACTTGCTGTAGAAAAAGTAGGATAAAATTGAGCAAGAAATGCTTCCCAGTGGTTATTAGGACTGGAATTGCTATTTTCAACAGCTATTGCCTGTTTTGTTTGTTTGTTTGTTTGTTTGTTTAAAAGGAAGACATTGATATTGCATTGGCAAATTCCCCATAGAAAGAAAGATTGGAACAAAAGAATAATAAAGGCACTTCAACTTTTCCTCATTTATGTAGGACAGTCTTATAATATGCATCCAGATATCCTCCAATCACACAAGCTAAAAATTGTTCCACTTTACTGCAGTTCTTTAATCATATGGGAACCAATCCTGTCTGTGTTCTGTGCACATCCAAAATTCCTGCGGAATGACCCGCCCTGGGAGCGAGTTACCAGTCACCCAGGGCTGTGGCGGAAGGAGGGTGCAGGTGGGGGGGGGAGCCCAGGGCTGGGGCGGCAGGAGGTGTGTGTGTGGGGCAATGGTGGGGGGAGTAGGGGGGAACCCAGAGCTGGGGCAGCAGGGTGTGTGGGTGGGAGGGTGAGAGCCCAGGGCTGGGGTGGCAGGGGGGTGCGGGTCAGGGGGGGAGAGCCCCGGGCTGGGGCGGCAGAAGGTGTGTGTGTGGGACAATGGCGGGGGGATACGGGGGAGCGCAGAGCTGGGGCAGCAGGGAGGTGTGTGGGGGGAGAGCCCAGCACTGGGGCAGCAGAGAGGTGCGGATTGTGGGGGGGGAGAGCCCAGGGCTGGGGCAGCAGGGGGGTGTGGGTGGTGGGGGAGAGTCCAGGGTTGGGGCGGTAGGGGGGTGCAGCGAGGAGCCCAGGGCTGGGACAGGGGGGCAGCCAAAACTTTTTTTGCTTGGGGCAGCAAAAAACCTAGAGCCGGCCCTGGCCCCCAATTCCATCCTGGGGCTCTAGCTGAAACCAGAGCATGGGCCTGAGCGGCCAAGAAGAGGTTCCAGGCCTGAAGAAAGCAGGAATTTCGGCACAAAGGGAAAACTAAGCAAGCACAACCACGAAGGGACTTGAACCCTCAATTGCCTGATCTAAAGTCAGCTGCCTTCACCCTTAGGCCACAGGGGAAAAGCCTCGCCAAAGCCTTCTTTAGAAAAGGGGGATGGACACTGTTTCTTGGGTCATCTACTGCGGGGTAGAGACTCTCTGGCACAAGAAGTCAAGTTCCCAGCGAGTTGTGGCACCAGGTGCAGGACTTTGGCAGGGAGGCTTCAGCATGGGGGATTGGGATGCAGCTGGCTGTCTAGGTGCCATTTAGTGGCCCCACGGCACAGAGGGAGGTCGAGGAAAAGGACTCTTGCTGGTAGGCAGTGGCCGTGGAGAAAAAGAGGAAGGGTACCGAGCAGGAGCCATTTCTCTCACACATATATCTTGATCCTAGACATCAACCCCCACTGTCAGCAGAGGACAAAGTCAAGGCAAAATTTCATGACACCAAAAAGTGGATGAAGATGGAAATGCTTGAGTCAGAAATAATGATGTCAGAGAATCAATGTCAGACACGTCTGAAACTGAAAGATGAATTGGAATGTCTTCTGAACGCTTGTGAAATCTCTAAAAAGGAAGCGATATCTGGATGATGGAAAGCTCAAAAAAGGATTGGGCCAATTCCTGATTCATTCACAGATGGGCCACGTCTCCATAAGAAAGAAAACATATTGAACTACTGGGAACAGCTGAAAAATGTCACGCCCACGCTAAATCAACTAGCAAAATTCATACCGGCAGTTCCATAACACAAGTGAGCGTCAAAAGACAATTTCCGGGCCTCCAATGTGTCCTTTCACTGCAGAGGTCCTGTATGACAAAGCAAATGTTTAAATATGGTTTTTTAGGTTTCTCAAACAGACTGTTTAGGAAAAAATAATCATGTATATTTGACAACACAAAAACACTAGGGAAACTCATGTAAAGTTAAAGTTACCAAATAAATAAATAATCAAAAATCCAAACAGTTTGCAATATTGATCCTGCCTGCCCACCGGCGTGGGGCTGCCCCACACCCCCCAGCCCACTGCGGCCGGGACTCCTCTGGCCCAGGGGGGCTGGCCGGTCAGCGGGGTTAACTGGCAAGGTCCGGTTAACCGGTAAGCAAACCAGTAAACCCAGTACTTCCTGGTTCACCTTTGATATCCCTGGTTTGACCATGTCTAGGGAAAAAGATTCCCAGTGGCTGCTGGGCTGGGCAGCCCCTCCCAATCTCCTACCCCATGGGCTGGGGGAGCTGCCATTGTATCTCTGCCCATCCCCCTCCCTCCTCCTGCCCTCTGGCTCTGCCCTCCCCAGCCAGTCTCTGCTTGCTCCATAGTCTCCCTCCAGCCCCCCCACAGCCCCTCCCCCACATCCCCCCTTTTCTTCCCTTTATCGGACACTCAGAGTTTCCCTCTAGTCCAGCTCTGCTCCCCTGAGCCCCAGAATTCTCCCCCTGCCCCGATACCTGTGTGTTCCCCCAGCCTCCCTCCAAGCGCCCCATATCCCCCAGCCCCCTCCCGCCCCCTGCATCCCTGTTCCCCAATTCCTGCCCTCTCCCAGATCCCTGGTCATCCCCCTCCTACATCCCTGTTCCCCAATTCCTACCCCCTCCCACATCCCCAGTCATCCCCCTCCCGCCCCCTCCACATCCCTGCTCACCCCTCTCCCACATCCCTGTTCCCCAATTCCCGCCCCCTCCCACATCCCTGCTCACCCCCCCTCCCACATCCCTGTTCCCCAATTCCTACCCCCTCCCAGATCCCTGGTCACACCCCTCCCACCCCCTTCCACATTCCTGTTCCCCAATTCCTACCCCCTCCCACATCCCCGGTCACCCCCTCCCGCCCCCTCCCACATCCCTGCTCAACCCCCTCCACATCCCTGTTCCCCAATTCCTACCCCCTCCCACATCCCCGGTCACCCCCCTCCCGCCCTCGACCACATTCCCCTTCCCCCTCCTGCCCCCTCCCACATCCCTGTTCCCCAATTCCTGCCCCCTCCCTCATCCCCCGTCACTCCTCTCCCGCCCCCTCCCACATCACCCTTCCCCCTCCCCCTTCCTGCCCCCTCCCACAACCTTTCCCCCTCCCCCCAGCTCCCCACATGTCGCTGCCCCTCCCCTGCCCCCGCCCCCACCCCCTGCAAACCCTGGGCGCTGCAGCCGCTTCCCTCTGCCTGAGGCCGGGACTCGCCCCGCTGGGAGCCGCCTGGGCCCCCCGCCCCACACAGGCTGCACCGGGAGCAGCTCCCTGCGGGGGGCAGGTCTCCCCTTCTCCCCACGTGGGGCACTGCTGGGGGGGCTCGGGGTCCCAGTCAGGGGGGCCGGGCCGGGGTCTCTGCCTGGGGAGAGTCTCTCGGGGGGGCGGGGCAGCGGGAATGTCCCTCCCCTGCCCGCAGCCAGGGCTCGGGGGGCCCCAGCGGCAGCAGCCGAGGCCCGGGGGGCTGGCAAGGCAGCGCCCGCAATTCACTCCTGCTGCTGGGCTGGGCCCCGGCTCGCTACGCCCGGCGCCTCCTGGGCCCTGGCGAGCTGGAGTCCCTGGGTCTGGCCAGGGGGTCTGGCTCTTATTCATGTCTTGTGGCGTCAACCCCGGCCCTCAATAGGGACGTGGGGCCAAGGGGTCCATGCCCAGGGGCCCAGGGATTTCAAAGGCGCCGGGCCGAGGGGATCGAGCTGTGTTTTTAAATAAAAATGAAGATACAAAATGTCACTAGATCAGTCGATGCCACAACTTACGCCTAGTGGGTGACAGACCCCCCCGTCCCCCGCTGGTGCACACAACCAGAGATGCCCCAAGGCCGACCAACAACCGTGGTCTGGTGCCACCCCGCTACCCTGCCCACAGCCCCATGGGGCTTCCCCCCACAAGCCCCCAGGCCCCAGTGTGGCCCACCACTCCACAATCCCCCACCGACTGTCCTCCTCGCCCCAAGCCAGGGTTCAGCCACCCCACCCAGCTGTGCCACCCGACAGCCCCACCCCCCACAGCCCCCCACAGCCCCAAACAGCCGTGCTGTGTCCCCCTGGGGGCAGCCATGCTGCTGCCCCTCACTACCTCCCAGCCCAACAGTCACAGCCATGCCATTGACCCAAGCCCCCGATCCAAGTCCCCTATAGCCTCTCCCTCCCCCAGGCCCCTCCCAGACCCAGGCCCCATCTGTACAACCCAATCGCCCCCTGCCAACAACCCCCCTTTCCTCTCCCACAGCACCGATCCATCCCCTACCCTCCCACACCACACAGACCCCTCCACCTCCCAGCTGTGCCACCCCCCCACCCTGAGCCAGACCATCCACCCCGTCAGACACCCTCCCCCGCTGGTGCACCAAGGTCTCCCCAAAACCGACAACAGCTATGAATTAAAACCCCACAGTGTTTGTTGGGGCTACTGGAGCCGTGGGACTACCTGGAGATGCTGAAATCTCACTCTTGTCTCTCTCCTCCTGCCCCCATCTCCAAGCCAGGCACTGGGCAGTTCAGTGGTGAAGTGATGAACTGATGATCATCAGTTTGTTTTATGATGGGGGGAGGGGGGAGGTTTAAACTATTTCCCTGGATCAAGTCTCCCTTGGCAGCTCAGTCACCATTTCAGCTAGAGCAGAGCTGGGCACTGGGCCACCCAGGGCCTTTAACACCACGCCCTGGGGAGGGGGTGCTGAGATGGACCATCCAGTGAGGAACACAAGTCCTTCTACCCTCCACCACACCCTAGTTTGGAACTGCTGCTGACGGCTCCCCCCACCCGTGGTAACTTTTATCCCTCTGCCTCCCTCTATCTGGGGGTTTTCCCTTCTGCACCTACCTGGCAGGGCAGCCCCACCCCAGTCTGAACCCCTGATCCTGTCCCAGTTTTGTCCCTCTGCCCATCCCTCCCCTCCGATTTCCCCCCTTCAGGGGGATTTTCCCTGCCTTTGATTGCAGGGAGCAGATTCTGATGGCACATGAGGGCAGCAACTTGCAGATGTTACTGAGCATGTGAGAAGTAGATTAGAAGATAAGAACGGTCAGACTGGGTCAGACCAAAGGTCCATCTAGCCCAGTGTCCTGTCTGCCAACAGTGGCCAGTGCCAAGTGCCCCAGAGGGAATGAACAGACAGGAATCATCCAGGGACCCATCCCCTGTTGCCCAATTCCCAGCTTCTGACAGACAGAGGCTAGGGACACATCCCTGCCCATCCCGGCTAACAGCCATTGATGGACCTGTCCTCCATGAACCCATCTAGTTCCCCTTTGATCACAGGACCCTGCTCAGGATCAGTGAAGTTGCAAGTTCTAATAGGAAACAGCTTCTGATACAAGGGCAGCTCCTCTTCCTCCTCCCCTCCCATGGGGATGAGCAGCCCCCACAACTACCACTCTGCCCCAGCCTCCTTCAACCCATTGCCCCCTTCAGCCTCCCCACAAATGTCCCCTTCCCCCATCTCCCCCTTCAGCCTCCTCCAACTGCCCCCCATCGCCCTGTTCAGCCTCCCCAAACTGTTCCCTTCCCCGCACCGCACCTGGTCACCTTCAGCCCCCCTTTGCCCTCTTCAGCCTCCGGCAACTTCCCCCTACTGCCATGGCTCCACCGCTCTCAAGTTCCCTTCCCCACAACCATCTGCTTCCTCACCATGGGGAACAGGAGCAGAAAATGCTTTTTAAAAAACCTTCTGCAAAGTAAAAAGTAAAACAAGCCAAGCAACCCACTCCCTTGCTTTGTGCTGGGCGCCCAGCTGTGGGCTTGTGTGTGTGTGTGTGTGGGGGGGGGAGTGTTGTTCTGAGCACACTCTGTTCAGGGAAGGGGTGGAGTTGGCCAAAGGGGCAGGTTGAATCTTTAGCAGAGAATTCCTTTCTCCATTCTGTTAGCTAAGCGTTGCTGTTAAATGCCAGCCGACGAATGCAGCATTTGAAGCAATCTGACTCTAAGGCTTGGTCTACACTACCCCCCTAATTCGAACTAAGGTACGCAACTTCAGCTACGTGAATAACGTAGCTGAAGTCGAAGTACCTTAGTTCGAACTTACCTTGGTCCACACTCGGCAGGCAGGCTCCCCCGTCGACTCCGCGGTACTCCTCTCGCCGAGCTGGAGTACCGCAGTCGACGGCAAGCACTTCCGGGTTCGACTTATCGCGTCCAGACTAGACGCGATAAGTCGAACCCAGAACTTCGATTTCCAGCCGTCGAACTAGCTGGTAAGTGTAGCCAAGGCCTAAATCCCTTGCCCTCTCGGTTGCTGCAGTTCTCACACCCTCTGCTCTTGTGATGTCACCACATGAGATGGTGTCTTATTCCCATAGCATCTTGTAGGTTAGACAGGACTTAAGTTTATGAGGTAAAAACTGAAGCATAACTCCTTCCCTTCCCCCTTTTGACTTAGGAAAACTACATCCTGTCCACTCCCCCAGCCCAGCCCCACCAGAGGTGTTGCGGCTAGGAGACAGGGGCCCTCTCATCTGGCCCTGGGCTGCTGTGGGGAGAAAGGGCTGGGGGAGTCCTCTCTCCCTCAGGCAACCTGCTCCACAAACCCCTCATTCCCAGCTCCACCCCAGAGCCCACAACCCCATCCGGAGCCCTCACCCCCCTGCACCTCAACCCTCGGCCATAGCCCTGAGCCCCTTATCCCCATCCACACCCCAGAGCCCACACCACCAGCTGGAGCCCTCACACCCCAGCACCACAACCCTCTGCCCTAGCCCTAAGCACCTCATTCCCAACCCCACCCCAGAGCCCGCACCCCCAGCCAGAGCCCTCACCCCCCTGCACTCCAACCCTTGCCCCCCCCAAGTCCCCTCCCACACTCCGAACCCTTCAGCCTCACCCCTGCCACACATCATCCAGGTGCAGAAGGAATTTTGTAATGTGCACCAATATACAGGTGATGTGTCACACCTCACCTCCATATTGGTGCACACAACAGAATTCATTCCGCACATGGGGACCCAAAAAATTAGAGGAAACACTGCTCCTGACTTTCAACCTATCTGTCACATCTTGAATTTCATACAGTGACTGATCAGAATAAAGTGCTCTCAAGTGAGCTACAGACCAACACTGGTTCATAGTAATTATTCAGCAAGTATTTTAGAAGACCTAGAACATTAGAGGAAATCATGAACTGCTAAGAGATAATTAATGGAGAGAAGCAGCAAGATTAATCCCATACATTGGATTGGTTGTGACTTATTTGCCTGATTTGAAAAGAGACCAAAAGAACCTGAGTCTCCTCGCTGTTGATAGCCCCCTGCTCGGCCAATCAGCACTGAGACTCTGAGGGGCGGGAGGGTGAGAGGTCTCACCAGATGTCCCAAAGGACGGCTCAGGTCACCATCAGAGGGGATCACTCTCAAATCCAGCCCCACCTCTTTGTGAGGACCTCCCACAATGAGAGCACCCCCCACCCCATCCACACTCCACACACACCCCTCCTTGGTAGAGGGAGGGAAGCCGGGGAAAGGGGAAAAAGAAGCAAGAGAAGAGGAGAAAGGAGGGAGGAGAGAGGAAAAGGGAAACCAAAAAGGATAAACTCCAATGTCCCCAGGGATTCCAAGCGTCAATGTCCTAGGTAGGAAATCAAATTCTGCCCCCTTAAGCCAGTGTTTTCTGGGCCTAGAATGCTGCCTGCACCAGGGGGATCAGACTGAACAGGTTCCAAACCTCTCTGGGCCTCTTACCTTGTAAAAGGGAAGTTTGTTTTCTGGCACAATCAATGGTAGGAAAGGAGAAAACTCCACAGAGGTTCCTCCTCATGCTCACATCTGTGAATCCTAATTCTCTCTCAGTCCTCGAGGAGAGACCTCGCGAAGGAGACTTGCGGCAGCAAAGCCGGGGGGGTCTCAGAGACTGGCCTGGCCCTGCACCTCTGTCCTGCCCAGCTGATGTGAGGGTCTCTCTGTGAGGTCATCCCCTCCCCACCAACTTTGCCCAATAGGCCGAGTTCCTGCAACAGGCCTTTGTGATGTCACTGCCACCCCCACCCCTCCCCTCCAAGCTGATGTCCTGCCCCTGGCCAGCGTCGCTGGGTGTTTGTTTCCCCTGGATCTAGGGTTGCCAACTTTCTGACCCAACAAAACTGACCACCCTTGCCCCGCCTCATCAAGGACGGAATGCAAGGCTGAGTTCACTCACCAACCCCCTGAAACATGTCAGTGCCCCAGAGAAAACCAGACCCCTGCTATTGGAACGATATGATGGAGTTCTGAATGGGAAAGGGACTGTCTGAATTGTCAAGATGGGGAACGAACAACAATCTAGAGCAATGTCATTAACACAAACACACTCCAATCCTGCTCCAGCCAGAAGGGAAATGGGCCGGAATTCCTGCTGTCCAGCAATGGACACACTTACAGCCCCGCACAGCAGTGAGTGGGCCGGGGAGGCTGGTCCGAGCAAACAATGTGAAGTGACAGGTTTCAGAGTAGCAGCCGTGTTAGTCTGTATCCGCAAAAAGAACAGGAGTACTTGTATGCATCCGAAGAAGTGGGCTGTAGTCCACGAAAGCTTATGCTCTAATAAATTTGTTAGTCTCTAAGGTGCCACAAGTACTCCTGTTCTTTTTAATGTGAAGTGATAATTCACTGAGAAGAGAATCATACTGGATGATTCCCCTGGATCTAGGGTTGCCAACTTTCTGACCCAACAAAACTGACCACCCATGTCCCGCCCCTTCTCCGAGGTCCCGGCCCGCTCACTCCTTCTCCCTCCGTCGCTTGCTCTCCCCCACACTCAGTCACTGGCTCATTTTCACCAGGCTGAGGAGGGCTGGGGAGGGTCCCTTTCAACTGGCTGTTGTCAGGACAGAGCTGGGAAGGAGGCTGCCTGCCAAACACCTTGAAGAGGAGGCGTCCCTCCCTGTCAGAAAATCATCTCCCTCCTTCAGTTCAGTGACGGCCTGAATTGTTCCTTATCCCGGCAGAGCTGGAGGATTGAAAGCAGCAACATCAAACCCCTGTGTAGCTAGCGGAAATGAACACAAACACTCCCTTGTATCTGAACAGATGGTTAGTTTTACCCTTGGTAAACTACAAGGCTAAAGGGATGGGCAGTGGCACCAGATCTAAGGAATGAAACACAACACAATCATCATCGTTATGCTCATCGTTGCCCCTTTATTCTTCTGCTGTCTCGCTCCAACCACCGTGGCCCTCTCTCGGTTCAGTGAGAGTGCCACACTCATTGCTTCTGACACACAAAGATTCACACACACACCTTGCACGCAAAACCTTACCAAGGAGTCACATGCACCTGCTGGTTCCCTGCACCCCTGCTGTACAGAATCCAGTCCCAAGGAAAGCTTGTGGGGCCCAGAGCTGGCAGGGAGTCCGGTGCTGGAGTATTTAACCTACAGTGACGGCACTCGGAGGAAAGATGCTGAACGAGTGCCAGTTAAACATTGGGAGCTCAGGTTCCAGTCCCCTCACAGGTCAGTCCATCGCTCTAGGCAAGGGGCACATCTGAATTCTCAGCTGGCTCAGTCTAGCTGCGTAGTTCTTGTTTACACCCAGTCAGATCTGAGGCCTGTTTCGCACCCTGTGTTTGAGGAGACCGTCAGAAACCACTCTCTGCAATAGCAAATGCAGGAGGCCGTGTTATGGCTCCTGCCCCAGCACAGACAGACAACGAGGGAAATGGTCTATATTTGAGGGTGGGACTCCCTGCCCTTGGCCAAAGACCAGCACCTCTCTTTGACCTGTCCCTCCTGAAGCGTTTCTTTCAGCAGGGAGCCCTAGAGCTCAGTGGCTGGAGCGCTGCGTTTGTCACTGACGCTTGGGGAGCTCCAATATCACTGGGCTCCTCTGCCAGCAAGTCAAACGAAAGGATTTCCTCATTTGACAATCCTGGGCTTGTGTGAGGGGGTGTCCACACTGCACACTGAGCCTGTCTCTGTGTGGCCTGGGCTTGGTGACTTGTGTTGCCAATCCGGTGTTTGAGCATCCAGACTGCAGTGGAAACTCAGGCCTCAGGCAGTGTCTATCCTACTGCAGGAAGTCGTCCTAAGTGACGCTGCTCCAGCTACGTGAATAACACAGCTGGATTCGAGGTAGCTTAGGTCGACTTACTGCTGTGTCTACTCTGTGCTGGGCCGACGGGAGACTTACCTTACTCCTGGCGTTCCCGGTGTAGTCCCCGAGTCGCCCGGAGAGCGCTCCACTGTCGATTTAGTGGGTCTTCACTAGACCCCCACTAAATTGACCCCCGGGGGATCGATCGCAGCAGACAGCCTCACAGCGGATCTGCGTATCCAACCTGCACTACTCAGCCCCGAAAAAGAAATTCAGCTGCTGTGGGGTGTGGCCCCCTCCTCAGCTCCCCGAGTCCCCAGTGATTTCTGCCATCACTTGTCTCCAGCCTGTTTGTGTCCATACGCTCCCCACGGGGAGGCTGTGAGTGGTCTAGTTACAAGCTCTGGTTGCTCAGGCCTGTCAGGGAAGGCAAGCTCCGGGGAACATTGACACTGGAGATCCCTCAGAGGAAGCACAGGCCGTGGGTATAATAGGCGGGGAGGCTAAGCCTCCCCTGGCACAACTGCAGATCAGGCCCCGGATGCCTGGGCCCCGGTGGCCCCTCCTGTGCTCCATCTCTTCCTGTATCTGCTTAGCCCCATCTCCCAGCCCCCATCGCTGCCTGGCTGAGTTCCCCCTCTCCTGCACTACACCCCCGCTCTGTGGGGTCCCTTCCGCTCACCGTGGGCCTCCTCTCCTCCACTCCCTCCCCCGCTTTCCCATGGGTCAGTCCTGGGGCTGGTTTTATTCAACATCTTCATTAATGATCTGGATGATGGGATGGATTGCACCCTCAGCAAGTTCGCAGATGACACTAAGCTGGGGAGAGTGGTAGATACCCTGGAGGGTAGGGATAGGGTCCAGAGTGACCTACACAAATTGGGATTGGGACAAAAAAAATCTGATGAGGTTCAACAAGAACAAGTGCAGAGTCCTGCATTTTGGACGGAAGAATCCCATGCCCCGCTACAGGCTGGGGACTGACTGGCTAAGCAGCAGTTCTGCAGAAAGGGACCTGAGGATTACAATGCACAAGCAGCTGGATTTGAGTAAGCAGTGTGCCCTTGTTGCCAAGAAGGCTAACGGCATATTGGGCTGCATTAGTAGGTGCAATGCCAGCAGATCGAGGGAGGTGATCATTCCCCTCTATTCGGCACTGGTGAGGCCACACCTGGAGTATTGTGTCCAGTTTAGGGCCCCTCACTACAGAAAGGATGTGGACAAATTGGAGAGAGTCCAGCGGAAGGGAAGGAAAATGATTAGGGGGCTGGGGCATATGACGTATGAGGATTGGCTGAGGGAACTGGGCTTATTTAGTCTACAGAAGAGAAGAGTGAGGGGGGATTTGATAGCTGCTTTCAACTACCTGAAAGGGGGGTTCCAAAGAGGATGGAGCTCGGCTGTTCTCAGTGGTGGCAGATGACAGAACAAGGAGCAATGGTCTCAAGTTGCAGTGGGGGAGGTCTAGGTTGGATATTAGGAAACACAATTTCCTAATAGGAGGGTGGTGAAGCACTGGACTGGGTTCCCTAGGGAGGTGGTGGAATCTCCATCCTTAGAGATTTTTAAGGTCAGGCTTCACAGAGCCCTGGCTGGGATGATTTAGTTGGGGATTGGTCCTGCCATGAGCAGGGGGTTGGACTAGATGACCTCCTGAGGTCCCTTCCAACCCTGATATTCTATGATTCTATCAGTCCTTTGTCCATCCCCTCAGTAGGCACCCACTTCCCCTCTGGCCAGTGGCTGCTCAACTCCCGCTCTGCCCCAGGCCCCGCCCCCACTCCACCCCTTCTCCAAAGCTCCGCCCCACCTTTTCCCGCCCCTGCTCTGCCCCGGCCACACCCCCAAATCAACCCCTTCCTCTAATCCCCGGCCCCCTCTCTTCTTGCCCCTGCTCCCCCCCGTCCCGCTTCTATCCCACCCCTTCCCCCACCCCCCACCCCGCCTCTTCCCCATCTGCTCCCCCAAGTATGCCATGTCCCCGCTCCTCCCCTACCCTCCCAGAGCATGCTGAATTCCATGAAAGAGCTGTTTTGCAGTGGGCAGGAAGTGCTGGGAGGGAGCGGGAGGAGTTGCTCAGTGGGGCCGCCGGCAGGCGAGATGCACTGCGGGCAGGGCACAGCTTGGCTGCCAGTGGGTGCTAAACACCCACTAATTTTTCCTTGTGGTTGTTCTAGGCTCCCAGATTCTTTTCCTGCTCATTAGATCGCACATGACAGGTTGGTGTCTCCTTTTCCTAGGGCAGGGGTGGCCAACCTGTGCCTCCGGAGCCACATGCGGTTCTTCAGAGGTTACTTTGCGGCTCCGTGCATAGGCGCTGACTCCGAGGCTGGAGCTACAGATGCTAACTTTCCAATACGCTGTGGGATGCTCACTGCTCAACCCCCTGCTCTTCCTTAGGTCCTGCCACCACCCCACCCCTTCCCCCAAGGCCCCTGCCCCTTCCCCCGAGCCTGCCATGCCCTCGCTCCTCCCCCCTCCTCACCAGAGCCTCCTGCGCACTGCAAAACAGCTGATTGTGGCGGGTGGGAGGAGTGGGGAGGGAGTGGGAGGCGGTGATTGGCGGGGCTGGCGGTGGGCGGGAGGTGCTGGGGGCTGGAGGGGGGTAGTGGATGGGGGGCTGCTGACATATTCCTGTGGCTCTTTGGCAATGTTCATTGGTAAATTCTGGCTCCTTCTCAGGCTCAGGTTGGCCACCCCTGTCCTAGGGACTGATGGGCGCCAGCGTTGCAACAATCACTTCTCAACGTCCCGTTTTGATTTGAATGTGGGCATCTTTCAGTTCCCCGTCTGCGTCAGCCTTCCACGTTCTCTGGAGGCAGATTTCCATGATTTGATCTTTCAGCAGACGAGTATGGGTGAATTTCCATGGATAGAACCTAAAGGGAAGATAACAAAACTCGTGTAGAATTTAGATTGATATCTCCATAAACAGTATTTCCCTTGGAGTTGCCTCAATACTCTCCTTGCCTTCAAGTTGTGAATCTAAACCTTTTGTCTTATGTAATGATTGGCTAATGTATGTGTATTGAGACAATATCTATCTCAGAATTTACATGACTGAAACACACATAAATAAGATCAAATAATGCAGAAGAAAGAAATCTTAAGCTATTGAAAGTGATACGGCTCCACTCCCATCCCCTGGCTGTCATCTTGGTAGTTCTCTCAGAAATAATCTCATGGAGATAGACTTCAAAACTCTCTACAAATTCTACTATGCCCCCACTGGGCTATATACAATAGATGTGTAAATTCCCCCCTGCAATTCCTTTCCAGGAACGGGGTTTAAATAAACTGTAGCCTACATTGGTCATGGGTCTCGGTGTGATTCCTTTGTTATTGTGTTGGTGGCCCAACTTCTGACTGGATGTTATAAATAGTATGGGAAATTCTACATTTAAAGTTTACTGGTTATTTTCCCCACGCTACTAAAATCCAGATATTGAAATAGTTGAGAATAAGTCAACATATTTGCAGCTGCTAATCCATCCTTCCAGGCCCTCAAACCTTCTCGATGACAATCTTTTGTTCCTTTTCCTGGGTTCTCTGGGAACAGACGTTTATTGGTTTTCAGCCTGGCCCCATCTGTTCCCAGAGTCCCAACATTCTGTGCACAAAGGAGTGGGGTTAATAATGAAGCATTTTTGCAACTAGACTCAGGCAATGACCAAAGAAAATAGAAACTGACCTTTGTTGTTTCAATGTCTGCCCAATGGCAGAGGAGGTGTGAGATCCATGGGGTGAGAGTCAGGCTAGGAAATGTAGACAGCGACTGTGCTAGGATGGGAGGAATTACAGATCTGGTGGATGGAGGTTTCCTGTTAGAGAACAAAAGGGGAGACCTGTGATGTGCTCTGTCCAAGGAAGGTTATGAGAAAGAGGGAACAGGGATCCTGGTGCCTCTCCCCAAGGAAACCTCAGACAAAGCATCTTCTCTTGGAGAGGAGCAGCAACCTTCACACTAGCAGATACAGCCATCTTTAGCTTCATCAATTCATAGTTTCAAAGGCTCTAAGGCCAGCCCTGATCATCTAGTCTGACCCCCTGCATAACTCAGGCCTTAGAACGTCCCCAGAAGAATTCCTGTTTCACCATGGTCCCATGTGTCTTCACCTTCAGCTGGGGGTAGAGTTCAGGGGTAGAGTGTTTGACTGCAGATCGAGTGGTCCTTGGTTCACATCCTAGTGCCCCCTTTGACGTCTTTGTTAATAAGCAGCAGGTTTCACACAAACAAAAGGAAGTATTTGTTCAAACAACGCACAATTAACCAGTGGAACTCTTTGCCGGAGGACGTTGTGAAGGCCAAGACTATAACAGATTTCAAAAATGACCTCGATACATTTATGCAGGAGAGGTCTATTAATGGCTATTAGCCTGGATGGGTAGGGATGGTGTCCCTAACCTCTGTTTGCGAGGAGCCGGAAATGAGCAACAGGAATGGATCACTTGACGATTCCCTGTTCATTCATAGAATCATAGAATATCAGGATTGGAAGGGACCTCAGGAGGTCATCTAGTCCAACCCCCTGCTCAAAGCAGGACCAATTCCCAACTAAATCATTCATTCCCTCTGGGGCACTGGCTACTGTCAGAAGACAGGATACTGGGCTAGATGGACCTTTGGTTTGACCCAGGCTGGGCGGTCTTGTGTTGCTTATGTTCTTGGTTGTATGAACCAGTGCTGGCTATTAGAGGAGCAGATGGCTTCAAAAGACCAGTCTCTTGGATCTGTAAATCCTGGGCAAACTAATTCCCTTCCTTTAGAGAATGACAGAAAAACCCATTTCCTCCTTCTTTCTACTCCAGGCTTCGTTCCTTTTTCCAAAGACTCGCCTCTAGCTTGCAGAGAGAGATCTACGTGCACAAAGTGTTCATCCAACCTGCAGCAATCGAGGCGTGCTCTGTCCTCAGCCAGCAAGAACAGGCCTTGCCAGAGAAGCCCCAGAGAAGCAAATGCTCATGGACCATCCTATCAGGCATGAAAAGACTCTGTGTCTGTAGCCAATCTGAGGAGAGAACAGTTTCCTCACCAAGAAGGTGGACGCACTTGTCACTGAAGAAGAAAGCAGCTGAGACCCAGGTGGAGTCAGAGGAGGTGAAGCTGCAGGAGAATACAGAAAAGTCAAACTGGATCTAACAGGTGAGGATTCAAACCTCGGCACCTGTTGAGGCTTTTTAAGGAAAGGGCTCAGCCGGAGTCTCCATGCTCACTAGGCCCTGCCGGCCTCCCACGGGGACAGACTATTCCAGGGCAGCTGCCCAATGGAAATACTCAGTCCCAAAAGGCTTTGTCCTTGTTCATCGCAGACCCCCGGGGAGCAGCTTTCCTCAGCCCAGCTCCAAGCCCTGCTGATGAGAGCCGTGAAGGGTCTGACAACACCCACCCTGGAGCGATTTAAAGCCGCAGAGGAAGAGCTGAGGGCCATTGTATCTCTACACGGAGACAAGATGGAGAGTGTAAGAGATTCCTGCCATGGGGCAGGGGGATGCTGCGCAGAGACGGGGAGGGGAGAATTTCCTCTCCTAGGAAACCATTCCTGGGACACGCTGGCATGGTGCTTTGAAGGTTGGCTCAGCCCCTTCCATTCATCGCTTGGCCATGGGGATCCGCGGCGTCAGGTTTGTAACGTGCTCTCTGCCCGCTGGAGCTCTGACACGTCCCTGAGGACAGCCCAGCCAGGGCCGGCTTTAGGCCGATTCAGCCGATTCGGCTGAATTGGGCCCCGCGCCAAGAGGGCCCCGCGCTAGAGCTGTTCACCCCGCCCACTTCCCCCTCCTCCCCTGCCCTGCACGCCCCGCCCCCTCCCCTGCTTAGACTGCTTAGTCTGAGACTAAGCAGCAGGGGCGGGCCGGCCGGCAGCACAAGGTAAGCTGGGGTGGGGGCGGGAGAAGGGCTCCGGGGAGGCGCGGCCCGTTCCCGCAGGCCCCAGCACGGCCCCCGTGGCCCGGCTCCGGCCCGGTCCCCACGGCTCGGGCACCCCCATTCTCCCCCCGCGGCGCGGCTCGGGGCCCCCCCGGCAGCGCGGCTCGGCTCGGGGCCCCCCTGGCCCCCCTGCGGCGCGGCTCGGCTCGGGGACCCCCGGCCCCCCTGCAGCTCGGCTCGGGGCCCCCCCGGCCCCTGCGGCGCGGCTCGGGGCCCCCCCGGCCCCCCTGCGGCGTGGCTCGGGCCCCCCCGGCCCCCCCGTCGGCGCGGCTGGGCTCGGGGCCCCCCCGGCGGCGCGGCGCGGCTGGGCTCGGGGCCCCCCCGGCCACCCCAGCGGCGCGGCTGGGCTCGGGGTCCCCCCGGCCACCCCAGCGGCGCGGCTGGGCTCGGGGCCCCTCCGGCGGCGCGGCGCGGCTGGGCTCGGGGCCCCCCCGGCGGCGCGGCGCGGCTGGGTTCGGGGCCCCCCCGGCGGCACGGCGCGGCTGGGCTCGGGGCCCCTCCGGCGGCGCGGCTCGGCTGGGCTCGGGGCCCCCCCCGGCCCCCCGGCGGCGCGGCTCGGGTCGGGGCCCCCCCCGGCGGCGCGGCTCAGCTCGGGTCGGAGCCCCCCCCCGGCGGCTCGGCTCGGGGCCCCCCCGGCCCCCCCCCAGCCGCTCGGCTCGGGGCCCCCCCCGCCCCCCCCCGGCGGCGCGGCTCGGCTCGGGGCCCCCCCGCCCTCCCCCCCCGGCGGCGCGGCTCGGCTTGGGGCCCCCCGGCCCCCCCCCCGGCGGCGCGGCGTGGCTCGGGTCCTGGGGGCGGGGCTTGCAGCAAGCCCCGCCCCCAGGAATCGGGCCCCGCTCTTGCTAAAGCCGGCCCTGAGCCCAGCCACACTGAAGGTGCCGATAGCCCCAGCCCTGGCAGCGCAGCACTTACCTTGTCTGCTGATGGGCCTCCATATTAGGCTCCAGGAGCAGACATGGTTTCCTCAGACATGCTGCAGGGCCTTGTTTGTCCAGCTGAAGTATCAGGAGGAATTTGGCTTTGCACTTTTCTCTCTGTCTCTCCCAAGTTCTGATCCTGTTGCCCATCCCCACAGACCTGAGTGCCTCCCCCGTGAATTAGATTGGCCTAGGGAGGTCTCTGGCAGAATTCATTTCGATTTCTAAAAAAACGACTTCTATAAATTTGACCTAATTTCATAGTGTAGACATACCCATAGACTGGGATCAAGTCCCCCCTGAACCTTCTCTTGCTTTAACTAACTCGATGGAGTTCCTGGAGTCTGTCACTGTCAGGCAGGTTTTCTAATCCTTTAATCATTCTCGTAGTTCTTCTCTGACTCCTCTGCAATGTATCCACATCCTTTCTGTGAAAAAAGGGCAGGGGCTTAGCACACTGGCCTGGCATTTGGAAGCCCTGGGTTTGATCTGCTGCTTTGCCACAGACACCCTGGACGACCTGGGACAAGCTGCTTGCACCTGGCCTACCCGCCAAACGCCTCCCGATGTAACTGCTGGGGGGGAACAACTGCCCCCCGGGATCGACAGAGCCAGGCCAGCAAAGCCCCCAGTGCTGACAGCAGAGAGCATCTGGTCTAGCTGCAAAATGAGATCGACCCCGCAGTGTTTTTCGGGAGGTGAAAAATGTCATGCTCCGAGCGCCGGAGATGGGTTGCCCTCATCCCCAGCGTCGCTATGGCTAGGTCAACGGATTCCTCTGTCAACCTTGCTACCGCCTCTCAGAGAGAGGACGGGAAAACCCCTTCCACTGATGTAGGAAGTGTTTATACCCCAGCGGGAGAGGGGCAGCCCCTGCAGTGAGACAGAGCGGCCACGGCGTCTACACGAGGCTCAGTAGCAGAGATGTAGCTGCAGCCTCTCCATGCCTTAGTGCTTTCCATCCGTAGAGGCAAAGCACTTTAGAGGGGAGGCCAGCGTCCCTTCCAGACATTTTTTAGATGGGGAAACTGAGGCAGGGAGAGTGGGAGGAGCTGCGATTTGTCTGGGATCACCCAGCAGCAGAGCTGGGCATGAAACCCCGGTCCACTGAGTGCCAGCTCTGTGCGCTAGCCCCTAGGCCACCCTTGTTGGACTGGGGGAAACTGAGGCACACCAGGGGGTGACCCCCTCCCATTTATCAAAAAAGCTCCAGCAAGGAATGAGTCAGACCGTAGGAGGAAATGAGGGGGATCTCCTCCATCTACTCACCCTCTGGCATGTCGTTTTGGATCCTTAGCGACAGATCCTTCCGGCTAATGCCGTCCAATATCTTCACCGCCATCTGCAGAGCCCTGGACTCCTGGTAAGTTTGGACCATGGCTCGAGCTATGTCCATGGCATCGGTTGCCTCCGTCTTGGAGCGGGGGATGTGCTTGTAGCCGTCTTCCAGGGGATAGTTCTCCAGGTGAAACTTGAGCATCTTGAACTCCTGCGCTTCTAGATCGTTCAAATACTCGACAAGCTTGCAGCACGCGCTCTCTGCCATCTCTGCCCCGGGCTGGCGTCCCAGAGCTCAGCAGGAAAGTGTCCCCATCTGTGCCATGGGGTTAATGATCCCAATTTCTTTTGCAGAGCACTTCAAGAGCTGCTGACAGGAAGACCCAGGGGCTATGGGGCATTATTAAGCACCTGACGCAGACACAATCCCACATCCCCCCACCCCCCACCATGCGCACCCCATGGCAGAACTGGGACCGGACCCCAAATCTGAGCTCCTCACCGTGGGTCCCTGTAGCTGCCCCGAGCCGGTCCCTTGCCTCAGTTTCATCCCCACCCCCTGCTTTGGGCACAGGGAGCTTGAACCGCTTGAACCCAGCTTGAACCACCAGGTCCCCGGTGTCCCCTTGGGTTGGCACCCGGGCTCCAGCCGCTCAGTTGCTGAGAATTGGTGTCACCCCCATGGGGAAGTCAGAAGGCAGCTGAAAGCTCCCAGGCCCAGCTGCTGCGGCTCTCGGTCCCCTGCCCGCCTGCTGCCCCCCAGAGACCAGGGGTGGCTGTGGGGTGGGGGAAGCAGCAGGGGAGGGGTGGGGGGGCAGGAGTCAGAGAAGAAGGGGGGATATCATATGGGGGTCAGGAGCGGAGGGTGGAGAGGAAGAGGGTCTCAGGGGAAGGGGAAGAAGAGGGGGGGTCAGATGGTGAAAGGGACAGGAGAAGAAGAAGAGATGGGGGAAGGGGGAGGGAGATGGGGCAGGAGAGGAAGATGTGGGGGGGAAGGTCAGAGAGGGAAGGAGACCGGAGAGGAACAGGGGGACAGATGGGAAGAGAAGAGGGTCAGGGGAGGGGAGGGGAGGGGAGGAAGGGAGGGGACAGGGGCAGCACTTCATTAGTGGTGGAGAGCTGCCGGAGCGCAAGCAATATTTTTCCTTTCATAACTGACGGGCCAAGCCCAGAGGGGCCGGGATTAGGAAGTGACAAGCCCAGAGAGGCCGGGCTCAGCCCTGCCCCAAATTAAGCCCTGGAGGGGGGACAGGAGAGCGGGGGGGGGGGGGTGGTGGAGAGGAGGGGAGGGCGCCTGAGGATGCAGGTTGAGGGGAGCTCCCCCCCATCCCCGAGCATTACCCCCGCCCGGCCCCACTCACCAGCTGCGGCAGTGAAAGCGAAAGTGCTTGAGGGGGAGGGAGGAGGGACAAAGGTCACCCCCCCCACCCCCACCCCGGGCTCCAGCCCTCCCTTAGCCTAGGGCTGCTGCGGAGCGTCCACACGGCGCAGGGGAGGCCAGAGCCAGACAGTCTGCGTGTGGAGGCTCCTGGGGGAGCTGGGCAGGGAGCGGCACAGGGAACATGGGGGAAAAGGGGGGATACGGGGCGAAAGCAACCTGGCTTTTCCCCCTAGATCAGGCCTCTGCTTTGATTCTGTCACCCGGGAGGGGTCCCAGCCCCCCCATCCCAGCCCCCTTTCTCCACCTCCCGTTTCCCCATTGCCCCCTGTGTCCCTCATTCTCCTGGCATCCCTGCTGCCCCCAATGCCCCCACCTCATCCCCCAGCCCCCCATCTCCTGCCTCCTGACCCCCTGACCTTCCCCCATCCCCCATTCTGCTTGCACCTCCTGACCCCCTATTCCAAGGCAGTAGGGGGGAGATAGGGCCCGTCCTCACCTGATACCTCCAGTGAGCAGGGCCTTCCACAGCTCCTGTCCATCCCCCCTACCCTGAACCAGCCCTGCTGGAAGGGCTGGGACAACCTCTCCCCGCCCCAGGGTGTCACCCACATCTGGAACAGCAGCACACACACCCCAGGCTCTCCCCATCTGTAGTGCCCCAGAGCAGGGGCAAGTCATGGCCATTCACCCCATAGTGCAGAGAGGGAAACTGAGGCAGAGATAGCAGAAGGGCCTGGCACAAGGGGGAATAGAACCCAGGAGTCCTGAGCACCAGGCTTTAGGTGCTAATCCACGCTGCCCCCTGGATGGCAGCTAAAGGTGGCTCAGGGAGGGGCAACCCCACTGCTCACCCCTTGCCAGGGTGCTCACTCCCTCTCCTCATTTCTGCCCGCATGAGGCACCCGTTGTCCGCCCTCCATGGGGCTAGATGATCCTCCAGGGTCACCTGAACACCCACCCTGGCCCCAGCTCTGCTATGTGCCCCCGGGCAGGGCCCCACTCCCTGCCTCAGTTTCCCCATCTGTCAAATGGGCATCGCCAGCCCAGCCTCCTTTGTAAAGACCTGGGGGAACTTTGGGATGAACAGCCGGGGCTCTAGCCACTGGGCTACACCACCCTGCATCGGAGGGGGCAGATTCAGGAGGAACAGAAATCAGATGTTCAAGGGCCGAAGTCAGGCTCCCCTCAGAGCCTGGAATGGGTTGGTGAGATCACAGGGCCAGAGCAGGGGGGAATGACTGGGGGATGGATTGGTCCATTGATGGACTGATTGACAGGTCATACAGAAGCCATAGATTATAAACCGAAGGGGTTTATTGATTGATTGATTGATTGATTGATTGATAACTCCCAGAGATTTCAGCCCCAAGGTGGTTCGTGAGGCAGGGTCTCGGCAGGCTGGCTGGACGGATGGCTGGACGGATGGCTGGATGGATGGATTCACTGCTCACATCTGGAAAACAGCCATTCTCCAGCATTAGCTCTAGAAATCCAGTTTAGCAATTCCTTTCCCTTGTGTGGGGGCCAGTGGATTTGTGACACCCCCCCCCCCCCCCCGGATATGATGAGCAAATAACCCCGCAGAGAAGGAGACGCAGTTGAACCAAACCCAACAAGGCCCTTTGCAGGGTAAGAGAGGGCATTTGGGGAGTGAGATTTGGCCATCTATGGTGGGAAAGTTCCTGCACGTTAATGCCCAAGAGAAAACCTACCAGGAAAATAGCAAAACATCCCGGCTTGAATGCCAACAGTCCTGGGTCACAGAGCCACAGATCCAGAGCTCGGGGAGGCGCCTTCCTTGCTGTGTCCCTAGGGGAAGCCGCATGGCTTCTCCGCCTCCTTGGACTGAACCTGAGCCACCAGCTTCCCTGCTTCACCCTCTGAGTCCCTTCAGCGGGTCCCCCTGGGATGGGCACCTGAGGAAGACGTGTACCCCCACAGGGAGCCGTGTGCACCCCCAAATCCAGCCGCTGCAGTGACCCTCCGCCAGCAGGGTAAAGTCTGTCGGGTTTCTCAGCCAGCTGGAGCACAGCATAGAACGTCCTTGGTTAACGCAGGGGCCAGAAAGTTACAGCCTGGTCTGTCTTCACCCCCTGTTGTCCCAGTTCAGGAGAGTCTCCATCTTCCAACTGTCTCACACGTAACAGCCCCCACCTGGGCCCTCCTCAGTCCTTTGGTCTTCCCAGGCAAACCCGGCCGGCTTCCTGCAGGGGGATGGTACAGCCATGGTCCTTAGTTGCTAGATACCAAATGTCTGGGCAATCGCGGTAGATGGCACATGATCTCAGTGATTCTGTGTCTGGGCATTGTCCGGCACAACGGGGCCCCGATCTTGGGGACTCTGTGTCTGGGCAGCGCCCGGCCTGACGGGGCCCCAATCTCAGTGATTCTGTGTCCGAGCAGCCCCCAGCGTGACGGGGCCCCAATCTTGGTGACTCTGTGTCTGGGCAGCGTCCAGCCTGATGGGGCCCCGATCTCAGTGATTCTGTGTCTGGGCAGCGCCCAGCATGGTGGTGCCCCTATTTCAATGGCTTTGTGTCCGGACACTCCCCTGACACATATTCTCTCTCTTTGTCACACACACGTGTAAGCAGAGTCAGGATGAGCTCTACCCTGACATCTGGTGGTGAATTATGGCGAGTGTGGGAAAGAACTCCAGGGGCTGATCTTGTTTGCATAGGCACACCCACTTGCCTGGCATGAAACACCAGCAACTCAAAGTGGTTACTTTGGCTGGTGTGGGATCCCCAGTTTCTCTATTATTGGGGCAGGAAGAATAAAGTTTTGTTACCCTGATTCTGTGAATCAAGGCCAGTGGAACTGTTGTATGACAGAAGGACTGAGTAAGTCCTTCACCATTACCTAAGTAGCACTTGCTTAAAAGGGGCATGGGTTACAACGCCCAGTGAAGGGAGAGAGGAGTGGGATAGGTATTTATTTCTGAGGGTATGGGTCCTCTTTGAGGGTTTGAAACACCAATTGCACTATCTTTTCTCTCCACTGTTACATGTCAGAGCTAGCTTTGATTCTATTAGGAGTCTAGTTACACACTGCTGAGCTGAATTCACTTTGGGCCAATGATGCATTAGCACTGGGGCTCCCCTACTATGAGCTGAAATCACAAAAGAGCTAAAGTTATTAAGAGCTGAGATCACTGAGACTATGTTAACTAGTGGGGGAGCCTGAAGCTATATTGCTAAGCGGCTGGTGGAGCAGCTAGCCGAGTGGAGCCTCACGGGGACGGTTGGAGTGGAGCTGAGTGACTCAGGTCGGTGAGCAGGGTGGAGCGGCTGGAGAAGCAGTGAGCAGAGCAGAGCGGAGCCTTGTGGGAGCAGCCCAAGGAACAGCTGAAGTGGAGCAGAGCTGAGCGGCTCACAGGTTGGTGACCAGAGCAGAGCAGCTGCCAGAGCAGTTCATGGGACGGCAGGAGCGGCTCACGGGACAGCTGGTGGAGTGGAGCGGCTCGTGGAGAAGGCTGCGGCAGAACCCCGTCGGCCTCAGATCACGTAAGGTGCCCCTTAACGCCCTGTGTGTTCCCCCCGCTTGAACTCTGGGGCTGCACTGACCAGGGACAGAGACTTTGGGGGGTTGTTGGACTTTTGGGACTTTGGTGATTCTTGGGTTGCTGGTTTCAAGAACCAAAGAGAAAGGACACAGCCCAATTTGCTGGGGTGGGTTTTTGCTCATGACGCCTGTTTGTGTTGTTTTTCCAATTTAATGCTAATGTCGTTTACCTCATGTTATTAAACATTTTCTGTTACACTCAGACTCCGTGCTTGCGAGAGGGGAAGTATTGCCTCCTAGAGGCGCCCAGGGGGTGGTATATAATTGTCCCAGGTCACTGGGTGGGGGCTCGAGCCGGTTTTGCATTGCGTTATTGAAACGGAACCCCTAGATACAGAACCCGGCCCTTGTTGCTGCCAAGTTAGATGGGCAGAAGGGTTACACACGCACACAGACACACACTTCTATTGTTGTTATTATTGTTTGGTACTTCCTTTCAAAATGCGCAATGCACATATATTCTCTGTAATTTTATTCTTTCAAAGTTTCTTAAGGATTACCGTGCTGTTATTTTAGTGTTTGACGAGTCTATGAATTTCATAATTTAATTTCTCTCTTATGTTTAAATTTAATTCTTTCAGTAGAGAGTTCTAAAATGCCTAACTTGTCCTGGCTGGAGTAATTATCATTATTACTTTTATTGCCATATTGTGCTTTGTCATTTACTATTTAAAATGGTATAGTCATATAATAGTATCCTTCTAGAATGTAACTTTAGCTTGTATTCACCTTAGCAATTCCCGATTTAAAAAAATAGCTAAACAAACACATAACTTTAGACACTGTGCAGATGAAGGTCACTTATTTTCAAATTGGATTTTTAGTTATATCTGTAAAATAACTTAAAACTCATATGAAAATAAATGCAGTTCCAAGTACGATGGAGTCAAATGTGAGTGAGTCATATACATGATTGTGCTCAGTAAACATAAAAGCCAAAATAATTAGAAAAATAAATTCTCTTTCTTAAAAAAAGAGAAAAAAAAAACCTTAGTCACGTGTGTTAAAATAAAGTAAACTTTTTTAGTGGAGTGAGAAACAATTGACTAAAATAGAGCAGATAATGGCAATAATACAGAGTGTGTCTGTTAGAGAAAGTAAGCAGATTTTATTTATTTTTATTTATCTCTACTAAAGATGGCGTACAAATAAACCCCTTTGTTTTTTACCAAATTTTTTTTACCAAAAAATTCCGGGTTTTACAAAACGTATTCAGTTTTCTCTGATTTTCACCCTACTTTTGTATCATTAACATATATAAAAAATAACGTGTTTTACTAGGAAAATAAAATCCATTGCATGAGAGAGCTATATTATGCGAAGACATTAGTCTGTGTGTATACGCAGAGCTGTGTGTTGAAGTAAGGCTATATTAGTCTAGAAGACACATACAAGAAACAAACAGGCCTGCACACAAGCTCTGAATCTCATGCCCACCACGTACACATTTCAAGCTGGTCGCAGAGACCAGTTTAAAGATTTGACACACTAAATGGGAAGAAAATGACAATCTGTATCAGACTACGGTTCAGAAGGCAAGAAAGGGGGAAACGGTTTGCGCATTGGCTGGCTAAACCCAGCGTTGTGAGATCAATCCTTAGGGATCTGGGGCAAAAATCTGTCAGGGATGGTACATGGTCCTGCTGTGAAGGAAGGGGACTGGACTCAATGACCTTTCAAGTTCCTTCCAGTCCTACACTTCTATGATTCTCCCATGACTTATGCAAAAGTTTTAAAAAAACAAAAATAGGAGAAAAGGCTGAAGTTGAGTGTGTGTGCTGCAAATGGTGTGGCCCAATTATTAAATGTAAATATTTGTAAGCAGAGTCTGGCTGTGCTCTCCCCTGCCATCTAGTGGTGAGCTGTGGAAAAAGACTTCAGAAGCTGGTCTTGTTTGCATGGACACACCCACCCTGCTTAGGTGCTCAGCATAATGGGATTACTTCTCCAAAGTGGTCACTTGTGGCTGGTGTTGGATCCCCAATCTCCTTGTTATTGGGGCAGGAGTAATAAAGGATTGCTATCCTTGTTGTGTGAACTGAGGGCAGCAGAACTGTACCTGGCATATCCCAATGGAGGGACTCACCCTCATTTGTATGGCACTCACTAGGCAGGGGATAGGGGATGGGGGTGTTTTAAAAACAGTTCTGAGGATGGGAAAAGCAGTAAAAACAACTGAAGAGTAGTTAGCCCTGATAAGAGGTCTAGAGGCTAGGAGCTGGAGGAATCTTTCTCCAGCCCTGAAGGGGAAAGGGCTAGCTGCCTGAGAGGAATATACCTCAACTGGAGCAGTGCTGGGGAGTTCCAGCCTGGTAAAACCCTAGGCTGTAGGCCTTGTTGAAGGCCTACAAAGGTATTGGCGCTGCCAAGATACAGCCTGGGAATAGACAAAGGCAGCAGCTCCTAACCCCTTGCTAATGATGAGTGGCCATTACAGACTGCAGTCTGCCCAGTGAGTGGGGCTAGATGATGACTGGCAGTAGCCACTGAGGCAAGGTGAGTTTAGAGCGTTGGGTCCCCCTGGGAGGGGAGACCCAGAGCGAGGGGGTACTGCTGGGAAGAACCCTGAGGTAAAGGACCCCCGGAGTCTGGGAGGAACATAGGGCCAGCGGCAGGTAAGACACCAGCCTGCAAAGGGTGCTCCGAGCTGGACAACAGCTAATTTCTAAGATGACCAGCAAGAGGCGCCATGCCGGTGAATCTCGCTTCGCTACAGGCCTAGAT
Source organism: Chrysemys picta bellii (assembly GCF_011386835.1). Lineage (NCBI taxonomy): Eukaryota > Metazoa > Chordata > Testudines > Emydidae > Chrysemys > Chrysemys picta. The sequence goes on along the minus strand of NC_088807.1, from coordinate 17,044,167 downwards.
ACTATTTGGCCTGTCCTCTCTCCATGGTACAACAACAGAGCTAATTTAGACTCCATTGAGAGTCTTGTTACACGCTGCAGAGCTGAAGTCACTGATACCTGGGTCTAAGTATTAGGCCTGCTTTGGAACAGTGTCTCTATTGCAAGAGACTGACCTGTGTGTGCACCAGCACTGAGGCTCCCCCACTAGCAGCTGAAATCACTGAGAGCTGTGTTAAGTGTGTGTGTGTGTGTGTGGGGGGGGGGGGGGGGGGGGGGGCTGAAGACCTCTTGGTGAGTGGGTGGCTGGTGGAGCGGCGTGGCAAGCAGCCAGCAGAGAAACTGGTGGAGAGGACCAGAGCAGAGCCCTGCAGCGGTGTGGCAATTGGCTATTGAGGTGATGAGCGAGTGCCCGAGCAGTGGAGTGTGTAAGGTGCCTCCTTACCCCCCTGCCCCCACCTTCCACACAGGGTGGGAGGTAAACCCTATGGATGAACCTCTGAACTCTGGGGCTGCACTGGCCTAGGACAGCAATTTTGGGTTACCATATTTCAACAATCAAAAAAGAGGACGGGAGGAGGCCCGCCCTAGCCCCGCCCCTGCCCCTTCCACTCCTTCCCACTTCCTGCCCCCTCAGAACCCCCAACCCTCCCCCCCACTCCTTGTCCCCTGACTGCCCCCCAGGACTCCACCCCCTCCCTAAGCCTCCCTGCCTCTTGTCCCCTGACTGCCCCCTCCTGAGACCTTCCCCACATCCTAACTGGCCCCCTAGGACCCTTCCCCCTACCTGTCCCCTGACTGCCCCAACCCTTATCCACACCCCCACCCCCTGACAGCCCCCCCAGAACTCCTGACCCATCTAAACCCCTCTGCTCCCTGTCCCCTGATTGCCCCCTCCTGGGACCCCTGCTCCTAACTGCTCTCCAGAACCCCACCCCCTACCTAAGCCTCCCTGTTCCTTGTCCCCTAACTGCCCCCTCCTGAGACCCCCCCCACCTGTACCCTGACTGCCCAAAACCTTACACCCCAACCCCCAGACAGCCCCCCCCGAACTCCTGACTCATCCAACCCTCCCCCCTGCTCCCTGTCTCTTGACTACCCCCCCCCCAGAACCTCCCTGCCGCTTCTCTGACCTCCGGCCCCCTTACTGTGCTGCAGAGCAGCGCGCTCGACAGCGGGGGAGGGGAGCAGGGTCGGAGCTCCAGACGAACAGCCGGCGATCTGTGAATGCAGGGAGTACGGGGGAGGGAGGAAGAGAGAGGAGGGGAGTGGTGTCAAGTTTCAGGAGAGAGGAGGGGGAAGTGCAGGAAGGGCTCTGGCTCTGGCTGTCGGAGCCTGGGCTGCTCTGTAAGCGCGCGCACGCTCTGTATGGGGGGGGGGGGGAGGAGGGGAAGTCTGGACATTGACAAATTCCCCCCGGACGCTATTTTTAACCTGAAAAAGCCGGACATGTCCGGGGGAATCCGGACGAATGGTAACCCTACCGCCTAGGAGCCGCTGCCGGAGGGGGTGCTCCAGGTAAGCACCGAACCCCACATCCACTTCCAAAGCCTGCACCCAGGCACCCTCCTCACACACACCCTCCGGCTCCCAAATTTCCTCCTGCACTCCTACCCCTGCACCCCTGCACCCCCAAACTCCCTCCCAGAGCCTGCACCCCTCACCCCCTACCGCACACCCATCCTGCACCCCATGCCCCCTCCCCCCTAACTCCCTCTGCACCCACTTTTGCCCCCAAACTCCCACCCAGAGCCTGCACCTCCTCCTGCACCCCCACCCCCCACCCCAACCCAGAGCCTGCACCCCAGAGCCAGACCCCTCACACTCCTGCACCCAAATTCCCTCCCAGAGCCTGACCTCTCACCCATGTGCCCTGGGGGGGAGGAGGGGCAGCAGCCACGGCGTGGCCGGCACCTGCAAAAGCAGCTTTTTTTTTTTTTTACTTTTTTATTGCTCTGACCCCCCCACGCGTCCCGATATCCCCCCTTCTTCCCCCCCCCCGTCCCGATATTTCCCGTCAGTGATCTGATCACCCTAGCTGGATGTCCAGCTCTGAAGGCAGCGCTCCACCCGCAGCAGCGCAGAAGTAAGCGTGGCAATGTCATACCATGCCACCCTTATTTCTGACCAGCTCCTGCGCTGCTGCCTTCAGAGCTGGGCGGCCGGAGAGCAGCGACTGGTGGCCAGACAGCAGTGGTTGTTGGCTGGGCACCCAGCTCTGAAGGCAGTGCCCTGCCAGCAGCAGCGCAGAAGTCAGGGTGGCAATACCATACCAGGCCATCATTACTTCTGCGCTACAACTGGCGGCGGCTCTGCCTTCAGAGCTGGGCTCCCGGTCAGCAGCAGCGCAGAAGTAAGGTTAGCAGTACCACAACCCCGCCCCCCCAATAACCTTGTGACCCCCCCACCATCTCCTTTTTGGGTCAGGACCCTACAATTACAATACGGTGAAATTTCAGATTTAAATAGATGAAATCATGACATTTATTATTTTTAAAATCCTCTGACCATGAAATTGACCAAAATGGACCATGAATTTGGTAAGGCCCTGCCTATAGGATAAGTGCCCCCCAGTATTATGAGGGTGAGTAAGCTAGATTTGGGCATGGAGTCTGAGCATTAGCATGAATATTCATGATCACGCTTAGGCCCTATAATAGGGCAAAGCACCATGAACCCAGCTTCATTCCCACCCCCTGTTCCAGAGGCTGGGGGCTGCGGCAGGGTTGGGGGGCTCAGTTTAGGGGATGAAGGTCTGCTGGACTCACTCTGCCCCCACATGTGACACCTGTGCTCCCCCAAGCGCATGTTGTGTCCGCCTAAAGCAAGAGTCCCTCCCAGTACATTGTAGCTAAGGCGAAGGTGCACTGGGCTGGGAGCCAGGAGCTCTGTTCCCATGTCTGTTGTCTAGTGCACATCACAGCCCTTGTTACCGATTTGTTACCTGCACACTCCACCCCCTTTTACCCTTCCGTGGTAACCTGGTTAATTTAGGCACCCCCAACCTTTCCTAGTTCCTAGGGCTCAGGGCGTAATTTTCTGCAGGTTTGCAGGACCTTTTACCAGTGAAAGAGCCTTGCACAGTAATATCCTTAACCTCTATTTATTAATAGCTACCCAAACAGAACACACAGGGGAAGCAGACAATGCTCACCACTCCCAATAAGGCAGACGGACTTTTCCTGGTGGCCAGTCAGTGGCAGGTCATCTGGGGCTCCAGCTGCTGCATTGAGGGCTGCCAGGGTGCTGAGGTCTGGCAGCTCTGATCCAGGGCTATGCCCTGGAGTTAGCATCCAAAGAACTTCCTTTTGGACCTTAGTTTATATAGTGAAACTTGAGTCCTGCTTAGCAATACCTTACCCAATCATTGCAAGCTCAAGTTCTACAAAACAATCCCTGCCCATTACAAAACAACTCTTTACCTAATCAGACCCCACCACCTTAGTTGATTTAAATCTTGCAAAATGAGTAATGCACCAGACAGAAACCACACAGCTAAACAATAGAGAAGTGGGCACCGTAAAGGCAAAATGTTAGAAGTAGCGATTTCACTAGGGTGACCAGATGTCCCGATTTTATAGGGACAGTCCCGATTTTTGGGTCTTTTTCTTATATAGGCTCCTATTAACACCCCCACCCCCGTCCCGATTTTTCACATTTGCTGTCTGGTCACCCTAGATTTCACACCCACAGCTATTGCTAAGTGGTTTCTTGCCAGACAGAACCCTATCAAACAAAGTTTTCTTAATGATCTTAAGCTCTGGTGCTGGTGGGGACTATTAGAACAGGAGCGCCGCCTGAATAGCTCAATACTAGATTATTTTGATATAATTTAGAGGGAATGTGGGGATGTGACTCTCTGTTTTCTGGCTCAGGGCTGCTGCTGTTTACTGCAGTAAAAGGCCTCAGACCTTACAGGTTAGTGCCCTGTACGGCAGCCAGCTATGAGTCTCCAGGTCAACTGCACGAGACCACTTCAGGCAGAGGTGGGACTAGAACCCAACTCTTTAGCATGGTAGACCCCAGCCTCAGACATAGCCTCAGCCTTTCACACTGAATGTGCCACATATATGTGCCCTTGTTAGCCTCCCTTTAACCACAGTCACAGTCCCCTCCCAGAGCCTGGGTGAGAACCGAGGAGCCCCAATCTGCAGGATTCTTTAACTCTCCAGCAAATCGCTGTGTGTCCCGGGGCCAACTGTGTGTCACGTCCCTCTCCTGGGGTGGCTCCATGTAAAAGCTCTGGCTTGCTCCTGGAGCTCAAGCGGCAACGCTCAGCCTGGCGGAGCTGATGGATCCAAGCTCACACTGGGCTGATGAGCCCCAGGAGCAATCTATGGCAGTCCCTGATCTTCTTAAAACCACCCTCCAAGTGTATTTCATTCTCCCAGGGGCGCAAACATCCCCTGACCCAGGCTGGAGCCCTGAGTGCCTAGAACCAGCCAGTGATGGCGCCATGTGCGACCCAACCCAAGTGTCCTGCACTGCAGCAGTTTGCTGCTCAGGGCTGGGGGCAAAATGGTCTGGAGCACCACGGGCCCTCACTGCCCTTTGCTTTGCCTTCCCTTAGGTATGGGTTCGAAATTGAATACGCCTTCGCCGTCAGCCTGAACAGTACCTATTGCCAGACCCCATCTGATCTGGAAGCCGTGCTGCCCAGGAGGAAGCTGAGGGACATGCAGCAGGTCCTTAGTGGATGGAACCGCCTGTACAACCCAGGCCTGGGGAACATCGTGGCTGCCAGGCCGATGGAGAACCCGTCTAACAATGCCAGTGACCACGCCGAGTGGCGCCTGCTCCAGGGCGGCCGGAACAGCCCCGTGCAGCAGCTCCTGGCCCGGACCTCCAGGCAGTACAACAACCGCATCTGCCTGATCTTCTTCACCCTCAGCTCGCCCTGTGTGGGGACGTGCCTGAAGGAGAACAGGCGCCACAACATCCTACGGATGGTGAGCGACACCTTCCGCCACATTGACAGCGACTACAAGGCCTTCGTCTTCGAAAGGATCTTCTGGAGGGACTGGGATAATGAGACACGTGAGAGCCTGCTGCAGGCCTGGCACCAGCTGCAGAACGTGCCCCTGTATCGCTGCGACAACAACGGCTGCAAGGACTGCAGCGGGAACAACCCCAACACCAACGCCTGCTTGGACGGGATGTGAGCCGTGGAGCGGCCGCTGATCTCACCTCGCAGGGGTAGGAGGGAAAAGCAGGCGGCACAGGGGAGAGCAGAGGATACAGAGGTGAATGGGGCACCGTCAGAAGGATGGGGGGTGGCAGGGCAGGGGACACCATCGCAGGGTTGGGGGATGCAGGGGTGGAGGTGGTGGGACCTTTCTTCTTGCAAGGCCTGTAATTTTGGTGAGTCCACATACACACACATACCGCGTATGATTAACACCAATAAAGTGTCAGAGCATCCTGGGGCCTCCTGTCTCTGTCCGTGTGTCTTGGCTTTCCAGGGAGCACGAGTCCTCCCAGTCGCCCTGGCAGTGCCCCTTTCATTGGGCCAGGCCTGGGCCCCACTTTTTGCCTGGGACTCCCCCTGAGCCCAGACCCCTGGCAGAGTCATCCCTTGGGAGCGACACAGGCCAGCCTTTCCAAACACTGAGCTTGCTATTGATTACCCTGGCCATCTGCTGCCATCTGCTGGTGAATGGGAGGAAGACACATGACTAGCACAAGGAGCAGATCCTAGTTTGCATGTTTCCTGCCAGCCCCCACTGTCTGGATCAGACGGCACCAAAGCTCACAGAGCAGCAAGGAGACACAACTCTTGGTGGGAAGGGGCTGAAAGGGGATCAGGGCAGATCTGTTCTGTACGACCTCGGCTGGGAGCATGGTGACTTGGAGGCCACACACACCACCCCATGAGAACTGCTGGGCAAAGCGCTCTGGCTCCAGCGCTGGGTGCTCATCCACCTGCAATGGGACGTGTACATGTCCCGTCACTCCATGGAGACCTGCAGCTCCTCAGACTGACTGGATGAGGCTCCAGTCGGTGGCTGGAGGCTCTGAGGTTCCGAGCTGGGGATGGGGAACGGGGGGCAGGAGGGCCGGTAAGATAGAAACACGGGCCTGGCCTGGCTTGGTGAGTCGTACATGCCAATTTCACTGCATCCAGCTTCTCTCCTTGAGCCAGTCTCACCTGCTTGTTAACCAGGCAGGGATCAGCTGGTGTGGACTGGTGGGTGGTAAAGGCCACTGCCAGGGTCAGGTGCCTCTCACCTGCTCCAAAGACAATTCAGAGGAGAAAAAACAGGTTTCTGTTCTGGGAAGGTGGCTCTAATCAAACACAAAAGAACCCGATAAAGCCTGAACATCTGGGCAATGTGCAGTGAAGGAATTGTAGCAATCTGAACGAATTCTATTTAATGGAAAATTACAAGGATCGTTCAATCACACAATTAGAAAGTGACAGGGAAAGATTTGTGCGTCCCCCCCCGCTCCACCTTCCCATTGCCAACAAGGCTGCTGATAACTCTCCTTTCACGGCCTTCGCCAATGGACACCCAAGAGCAACCTGTCCCCAGCTCCACTGAACCTGCAGGGAAGGCAACACCAGCACAGTCACCTCTCCTGGGTACAGGCACAAGGACATCGCCTGTGCGGGGAGCGTGGGGCCGAGGGATGAGCTGCCATAAGGCAGATACAAGCAGGGGGGTGACTGCTGAGGGGTTGTGTCAGCGGGACAGTTCGGGGGACGTTGTGCACAGTCACTAACCCCCCAAAGTGCTCAGGGAGCAGTGGCACCAGCTGATCTGTCCGGGCTCTCCCCTGCCCTCCCCCATGAACCAAACCTCACCGTCGTGGAGCAGGCTGACAAGGGACACCTCCCAGTGGCTGGCTGACACCTCGGCCAACACTAGGGACTGGACCAGCAACGCCAGGGCTAAACACACGAGACTTTACAGTTCGTGACAAAGCGCCAGGCTCTCAGGCTTAGCATTGTCACAGACTCCCCGTGTCTGCAGCACAGGGCAGGAGGCCAACCGCAGCCCCGCACCATGGGTTTCACAGGCAAAAGTGCGACAAACATCTGACATGTGTGTGTCAGGGATTCACACCATAACTGACCCAGCGTCAGAGTTGTGAAGCACAAACCTGTTTTCAAGGGGGCTTTTCACTGACTGAATCACATGAAACCAGAGCATGGCAGCGCCTTGGACCCCAGTCCTGCACCAGGCCCCATCGTGCTAGGCGCTGTACAAACCCCAAAGGAAAAGACACTCAGCCCCCACTTAGATCAGCAGCAGGCAAAGTTGAGACTAGAATCCAGCTCTCTAAGGTGGCAGACCCCAGTCTCATACACAGCCTTTCACACTGAATGTGCCACATAGATGTGCTGTTGTTAGCCTCTCTTTAACCACAATCACAGTCCCCTCCCACAGCCAGGCAGAGAACTGAGGAGGGTCATGCAGCCATCAGGGCTTGGGAGGAACCCACTGAATGTCTAATAAACCTGGGGAGACCGCCGGTCTGCGCGCCCCTTCTGCACCCAAGTGGCAAGGGAACAATAGGGCAGGGCGGGTCGTGCCCCTTGGCAGCTGTGCTAGCACCTGGGCCCTGTGGGCACTTGCCCAGGGAAGGGGTTTATAGCCCAGCCTGGCTGAGTGGGACACTCCCCCGCACCCGCCTGCACTGAGCTGCTATTGGCCCCAGCTTGAGAAATAAACAGGCCCATGTGGCCGTGATGGTGGCTCAAGAGCCATGGGACCAGCAGCCTCCAGCCTCCAAGGGACCAGCCGCTGACAGCCTCATCTCTGGCAGGGGAGTGGGCAGAGGCCTCCCTCCCAAGGCCCTCACCCTTCCTCTGGGGGCAAAGGCACCTCCCTGCCCCCAGCCTCAGCCCTATGATCCCCTGAGAATCCGGCTGGGATCCGGGTCAAAAGGAGGGAGCAGGGCGGGGCAGGGGTCCCCAGCGGGACAGGAGGGAGATAGAGCAGCACAGCAAAGGGTTTTCCGGAAGGGATGCAGAGAAGGTATCTCTGGCAAGTGGGGGAGAGCAGGGGGCGTGGGGGAAAGCAGGGGAAATGGGAGAGAGCAGGGTACATGGGGGAGAACAGGGGGCATAGACGTTGCTCACTCTGACCTGTGGCCCCCCAGCTCAGCCCAGGGAAGGTCGAGAGACGCCGGTGTGGTGCTCTGTACCCCTGTATTCACCCCGTGCACACTATTACAATACTTTGTACAAAGATACCTTGGGAGGTATCATGTGAGAACTCATAACCCGCTGGTCAATACTGTCCAGATAAAATATGTATGGCCACATTGTATGTGAAGTTATCAGATTCCCCAGTATGGTGTGACTGAGACATATTCCAAGTCTGGGGAGTGGCCAGACCAGTTCCTTGGGGACAAAGGCCAAGCTGATGCTTCAGCCAGGTGTAAACAAGGTCACTGGGCCATCACCTGCTAAATGGCTCTTCATGGGCAGAAAAAGGACATGGGCGAAAAATCTCCATTTTAAAAAGACGCAGATTGGGGTTCCCGTCCACACAGACTTTCTGTCTCCTGAACATCAGCTGGAGCTTCTCGAAGAAGGGAAAGGGCTAGAAGAAGGAAGGACCGAAGCCCCAAATCATTCCTCCTTTTCGCTCACCCATGGCCCTCACGACACCTGAAGACCAAAGGGAGCAGCATTGGCCTGGGGGAGGGATCCTGACTGAATGAAGTTCAGCCCGTAGGACCTGCTGGAACATGTGGTGAGAGACCTGGCTTTGGATTCACTCTGGTTTGTTAAGTTGGGCCTTAGTCGTGTTTTACTTTTATTTTTCTTGTAACCGATTCTGACTTTTATGCCTCAGAACTTGTATTCATTTAAAATCGATCTCATTGTATTTAATAAACATGTTTCATTGTTTTATCTAAACCAGTGTGTTTGCAAAATTTCATTTGAGAGAACAGCTTTGGTGCATTTCATTTTCTATTAACAAAATGACAGACTTCATATGAGCTTGTGTTGTCCAGGAGAGAGCCGGGCCGTACAAGACACACATTTCTGGGGAAAGTCTGGGACTGGGAGTGTGCTGCTGTCGCTCTGCAGTGTAATCCAGGAGTGGCTGGCAGCACTCACACAATATAACTGGGAGTGACTGACCTGCTGGAGGCTGGGTGTGAGCAGACCGGGAGTGGTGGCTACCACAGCACAGCAGTGTAAAAGGCACCTGGGATGCTGTAGGATTGACTATGACCATTTATTCATTAATATTACCACTGCTATACAATTGCAACAAATCTTGTACAGAGTATGTCATGTGAGGTGTCACTGGAGAAGTGATACTCTATCAAAGCGTAGGGAACATGAGGGCTGCAGTTTGGGATGGTGTGGGGGGGTGACACTGTCCACAGAGGGGTGATCCCAGGGGAGCCGGCACCTCTGGGGAGGAAGGAAACAGACACAGAGACGTGAGGCCAAGGGCTGCTCTGAAGCTTTATTGGTGTCGATCACAGGGCAGAGAATGACCAAAACTGGGTTTGTCAGGCACAGAGTTATCCAAACCCAACCCCCAAAATGGGCCCTGGGGTCTGCCCTGGCCCCTGGCACAACCCCCTTTCCCCCTCTCCCACCTGCATGCCATGCTCTGGACAGGAATCCCACATGCTACTCCCTGGCTAGAGCAGGGAGTGCATCTGCTGGACTGGGAAGGGGGGGGCACAGTTGCAGGGGAAACCCAGGGCCCTGATACCAGGGGCATGGGCAGCCTGGAAATGAGATACAGAGAGAGAGTGAGGGGAGATCACACAGCAAACCCAGTGCCCAGATGCCATGGGGATGGCCACCTTAAAATGAAATAGCAAAATAGAAGGAGAGGTATGTGTAAGGCATGGACAGATGGGCTGACAGATGGATAGGCTGACGGATGAGCGGTTTGACAGGAGAATAGATGGATGAGTTGACATATACACGGATGGGATATGGATGGGCTGATGGATGGATGGATGGGCTAATGGATGAAAGGATTGATGGACAGACAGATGGATGGATGGATGGGTTGGCAGACAGATGGGTTCATGGACAGACGTATGGCTGGATGGGTTGAAGGATGATGGATGGACAGGTTGAAGGATGGGTGGGTTGGCTTTTGATTGATTTCATTGCAGCTTACATGCTCCTCCCACTTTGGCACCTTCACCCATGGGTTTGGCTCAGTTTTTGATTGATGTTAGGCAGAGATTCCTGTTGACATTCTTCTCCTTGCAGCTGTGGCAGCCCTTGTCATCGCACTGGTACATGGGCACGCTAAAGACTAGACTGCAGCTCAGAGACCACCCAGGAATGGGTGGGGTCATGTTCTTGATTGGAGCTTGACATGCACAAAGGGCGGATGGAGGTTTAGAACGCAGCTTGTGGTGCTGGAGGCTGGCAATTCTAGATTGGTGCACACTTGGGGAGAAGAATGGGCTTGTAGGTTGAAGACGAGCAAACCCCGGGCTGGGCTTCTAGGCTGGAGCACCACCAGAGATGGGGGTGGGGTTCTACACTGGAGCACACCCAGCGATGGGGCTCTACAGTGGAGATTTTAGCACATCAAGGGATGGGGTTCTAGACCGGAACACACACTGGGGTTCTAGGTTGGAGCGCATACATGGATCAGGTTCTAGATTGACACATGTCCATGAATTTGGTTCTAGATTGCAGTGCTCCAAATCGATTGGGGTTCTAAACTGGGGCACACATCAGAACGAGGTTCTAGATTGGAGCTTGGTAGCTAGTTGGGACGTGTTTCTGTTACACTCAGCGAGCCAGAAGCGCATGCACCGCAAGGGAGACCTGTGGAAGAGCGATCCCCACATGGTTCTCAGCCCCGCTTCATCGTGCCTCTTCCCAGCCAGGCAGGGGTTGTTTTCAGGGTTCATCACAGCACAGTCCCAGCCGCCGTTGTTGTCGCAGCGCAGCACGAGCACGAGCACGTTGCGCAGCTGGTGCCAGGCCGGCAGCAGGTCCTGGCGGGTCACTTCAGGCTTCATGTCATAGTGGAAGATCTTCTGGAACACAAAGGCCTTTTAGTTGCTGTTGATGGCTGAGAAGGCAGCACTGGTCGTGTTCACGATATTGGAGCGCCCGGCCTCGCGCAGACACTTGGTGGAGCAGGGCGAGTTCAAGGTGAATAAGATCAGGCAGCTGTTCTGGCCGTAGGTCTTGGCTGGGAGCTCGGCCACAAGGCTGTTTGGGCCCCCCTGGAGCAGGCGCCACTCGCTGTGCTCAGTGTATTTCCCACTCCGTGTAATCACGATGTTCCCAAGAGGCGGGTTGTACAGGAAAGTGGTGGTGGGGAAGGGGGCTGTTTCTCTGAGCTTCATGCAGTCACAAAACCAGGGCTTTTGTCTTTTCAAATATTTATAAGAGCATGCTAATATAGCTTTATTCCTAAGAAACATCACTTTGTTGCAGTAGTTAACAGCTTCAAATAACAAGGCGGGGGGGGGGGGGGGGTTACAAATTGTTCTGTTTACATTTTAAAAAGTGGCGAAATTTGTGTATAAGCTGCTTTCTTCGTTTCGCCCAGTATGAAGCATGTTAATATAGCTTTGTTCCTCTCATGCATTCACAGTCACACGTTACAAAGCTCACATTAGAAGAACTCCTTACAGCTAACGTCAATTTCCAAGATTTGTTTGTCTGTTTTTTGTCCTCTGGTCAAGTCACTTGGGCAAAACTCTGAAAATCAAACTAGCGCTTTTTTGAAAGAACTGCTTTAAACATGTCTTTTTATGTTTTATTTTATTATTGTAAAACCCCTTCTTTGTCCATGCTGATGTATCTGAATTTTCACTAGGAAGCACATCTGGTCACTGTAGCTTTTCATGTTAGCAAAATAAAATATTCCCGGGCTGGAGGTGGAAGACTTTCTCTTAATTTACAGCTGTGACTGAGGGTCTGTGTTTTTAACCCTGCTGTGTCACCCTTTCTCTTTATGTTAGAACAGGTGCCTCTCGCTGTAAAAGTTGTATCATTTCTTTACAGAATTTTTTTCCTGTTAGCAAAAGGATTAAGAAAAGACTTTGTTTCTTCAGGGCGAGTGTTTATCTTACATCTTCACACTGTGTGAAGGGGGTGGAGATGGGGGGCTCTTGTTGTAAAATGTAAAATGCCAGAGCACAGCCATAGCCGATGCAGGTGGGCAAAGGACAGAGCCCCCACCCTGCATCCTCCCAACCCCCGCACCCCAGCACTGCTCTGAGAACCCCCCAAATTCCCTCTCACTGCCCCAACCCCCACCCGTTCCCCAGCGCTGAGTCTGGGCTGGTTGTCACCAGCAGGGCCCTGGCCCAGTGAGTGGGTCAATGGAGCACAGCCGGAGCAGGGCAGTTTATCAAACGCAGGGGCCAGGTGCCAGCCTCAGGGCCGGGAGAGGAGGATTTGCCTCTCCCCGCACTCCGGGTGGGACAGAAACATTGTGCAGCCGGGCAGCTGTGAAACCCCCTTGTTAGCAGGTGGCTCTGGGAGGGGCCCACCTGGCGATTCCATAAGGGGAGAGCGACTCCGAGGGCCGCCCAGCGCGAGCCAGGGAGATGCCGTCCAGCGGGAGGCTCCTGGCAGGAGCGCCACCAGCTTTTTTGCCGCCCTAGGTGGCGGAAGGTCCCGCCCCCGAAATGCTGCCCCCAACAGAGGCGGTGGAAGGTCCCACTCCTGAAATACCAACGACGACCGGGGCGGTCACCGCCCCCCAAATGTTAGTGCCCGGTCGCCTAATGGATTGCTCCGGCCCTGTCTCGTGGCCTGGAGCTCAGTCGCCCTGGCCCTGTGCATGGCAGCCCCAGGTAACGCCTTCCCCCTGGGTAGCCCCAGGCTGTGCCCCCCGGGATCCCCATCTCACTGCTCCCCTGGGTGGGGGCTGCGGGAGAAATGAACACACAGGGGAATCACACAGAAGCTTTTCCTTCTTGTGGAAAAAGTTCTGCTCTGATTTATTGATCTGCTGCAAATAGCTGAGCGTGTCTGAAAGGCAACTGCAGAGGGCATCCAGGGGGCAGATACAGGGTCCCTGCACAGGGCAGGGGGAGTGCAGTGCAGGGAATGGGCACCCCAAGGGTAGTTCATTTGGTAAAATAGCTGCATCCATATCCCCCCCCTCCATCGGTACACAGAAGGGGGAAGCCAAGAATACTAATTCCTAGCTGCTATAGAGACATCTCCTCTGGGGTTTTCAAAAAGCTTTACACAGGGGGTAAATAACATCCCCCCCCCCCCCTTTAACAGATGGGGAAAGTGAGGCAGAGCTTTGCCTGCGGAGCAAGGATTAGAACTCAGGTTACCAGAGTCCCACTATAGCACCTTCCCCACAAGCCCCCTTGACCTCTTGAACACTTACCCCTACTCCTCTCAGTGCAACCTCTTCCTCACTGTGTGTAATAACCTCTCTGTTTCTTGTCCTCACCCTGTTTCACTTTCAGGCTTAATCACTTCCCCTTTATTTACAAGGGAAGATCACACTGGTCATACACCAAGGAGGGACACACCAAGGGGGTGAGCTGTGGTGCATGACCATCAGCAAACGGAAGTCCTGCGATCTGAGGCGGGAGTCCCGGCAGTCTCCACCTCTCACTCCGGTCTCGTGGATTGCACAGCGGTCACCCAGCGCGGCCCCAGTCAAGGTCATCTAGTCCAGTCCCCTACACTCAAGGCAGTGTATTATCTAGACCATCCCTGACAGGTGTTTCTCTAACCTGCTCTTAAAAATCTCCAGTGACGGAGATTCCACAACCATTGTCCCTTGTCCAAACTTTTCTGAGATCTAGTTCATTCTCGCTGAGGAACATTTGATTTAGCGATTGCTCGCTTCTCTCCTTCACTCGCTTCCCGCTCACAAGAACCGCTCTCGCTCCTTCTCCAGCAAAAAGTGCCGCCCCGCTCAGCGCAATGAAACGACGGTGTGCCCACGATCCCACACGCACACATGCACAGAGGGAAAGCGAGCGAGCGAGGGAATGCGTGAGAGCGCTGTGTGGCATGAGACAGTAGAAACCAGGCTATTTAATACTAGCAGACAGAGCAGAACTAGATCCAGTGGCTGGAAGTTGAAGGGAGACAAATTCAGACTGGGAAAATGAGGCCTGGAAACTACATAATCCTTATGCAGCAACAAGGGGTTCAATATTTAGGGGTTCCTCTTAACATGACAAAACAGAACCGGCTCAAGCCCCCACCCAGTAATCTGGGGAAACTATACCCCACCCTGGGCACCTGGAAGAGGCAATAATTCCCCACTCGCAAGCCCTGAGTCTGTGTGTAACAAAAGAAAACCTGTATAGAAAGGGAGCGGGGACCCAACATTATTTTGGGAAAATACTGCAGTGATGGATTCAAAAGCCTGCAAACCACAAGTGAATACCTGCCCCCAGTATCTTGGGTAGGGTCCTTTGCCTCAGTGTCCCACCTTGCGGTGTGAAAGTCTGGCAGATGAATATCCTTTCAACATGCCACTCCCCTTTTCCCTCCGCTGCATCCCACTCACAGCTGCTTGTGCGAAGCCAGCAAGGTCCCAGAATTCAGGGGTGTGATCATGTGGGTTCTCGCCCCACCCCTAAAGGGGAGGGTTGTGCAATGCCACTGGTGCTGCCGTTATCTCTGCTGCCACTTGCCACTCGCTGGGGCGTTTGCGCTGATCTCTGCCACCCAGGGCCAGCACCAGGCACCAGCCGAGCACGCTGGTGCTTGGGGCAGCAGATTGAACGAGGCGGCATTCCACCCAATCCTAGGGCGGCATGGCCGCTTTTTTTGTTTGTTTGTTTTGTTCCGCTCCGGCTGCCCTGTAGGGGGCAGCGGTGTGGAGGACGGGAGCGCCCTGCAGCAAGCCTGGCAGGGCAGTCCTCGTCCTTCCCTCCCCGCCGACTGGAGCGGAGCCCTCCTGGCAGGTGGCAGGCAGCGCGGTGCGATGGAAGGGGCCACGTGGCAGCGCCCCGCTGTAGCCCTGGCCAACCCCTTCTCTCTCTCTCCTGCCCGCTCCCCCCCCCACCCCCCCCCGCTAGCTGGTCCCCCTGTACCCGCACAACGGCCGCGACGCAGGGTTTTATTATTTTTTTTTGCTTTGCCGTTCTGGCCGCCCCGCTGTTGTTTTTTTTTTTGCTTGGGGCGGCCAAAAAGCAAGGGCCGGCCCTGCTGCCACCTTTCCCCCTGCTCACCACTGCCATCTCTGCCGCTGCTGGCTGCCATCTGTAGAATGCCACCTCCTGAGGGTTGCCCCCTTAGCCCAGCTGTGAGTGATTTCACAAGGCCATGATTTCACCTCACTACTTCTGGAGCCTCTGCATTATCTGTCAGTGCACCCCATCCCTGCATGGGACCTAAGTCTCAGCCCCATAAATCTGTTCTTCAGCCATTTCAGCTCTAGGAATCACTGAGCAGAAACAAAGACCCTCCACCAAGTCTGATGGGCTCCGACTCTAAACACTAAAAGAGCAAGTAGGACAGAAAATTCTTAACGCACAGCCAGGAACATCAACCCCCTACAACTCTGACTCTCACATGGATTTGGCATCACTACTTGGGGGGGAGGGATAGCTCAGTGGTTTGAGCATTAGTCTCCTAAACCCAGAGTTGTGAGTTTAATCCTTGAGGAGGTCATTTAGGGAACTGGGGTAAAAATCTGTCTTTGAGCAGAGAGTTGGACTAAATGACCTCCTGGGGTCCCTTCCTTCCAACCCTGATATTCTATGCTCCCTGCTTAGCTAGCAATGTTACACTTAGGGTGATTCTGGCAGTCAGCAGCTGTGTCTGTGAGGCAGGTCTATGCAATATGGTCTGTTCTGGAGGGCTTTCCCCCTGGTTCATCACTAGATGTTGGGGGAGAGCTCATTCAGACCTGCTTACTGCTGTCCTCCAGGAAGAGCAATTAGCTAGTGGAACAACTTTCCACATGATGGAGAATCCACCACAGTCCTAGGTGTCTATATAGGGACACTGGGCGTCTTTCTCAAAGATCTGCTCAAGCTCAACTATAAGCTACTGGCTGGATGCAGGAACCACTGTGTTATATAAGAGGACCAACTAGCTGACCAGAATGGTCTCTTCTGGCCTTAACATCTATGAATCTATAAAGGTTTAAGCCACAAGAGTTGATTTGGCCACATTAGTCCAGAAAGAAGAGGCAGGAGTTAGTGCTTTTCATCCCAAATCCATGTTGATAAAATCTCACCCACACAACCCACCCCAGCGTTGTGTATCTACTTGCCACACATCTGGCGGAGGTAGGTTAGGCAGATTTCAGACAGTTTGTGGGTGACTTTACCTGGGATTTTGCTGCTTAATCACAGAGGCCCTTTCCTTTCTATCTCTGCCTGTGAACCCAGCGCGCCATGCGACCAACTGCAGCAGCCTCCATGGGGAACAAATACAACGAGTGCGTTTAGAGGGGACATTGGGGGGCAGCATGGGTGGCGTGTAAACCCCCCCCCCTTCGGAGGTTGAGTGAGCCCCCACCAGCTTCAGGATACAGGGCGGGGCCTCAGGGCAGAACATGGGCGGGGCCACAGCCTGGGTCTGGGGAGGCTTAGCCTGCCCTGGCCTTTGATACCCGCTGCCCAAGGGGGGCCGTGAGGAAGGGGAAGGAGAAAGGGGGAGGCATGTGGGGCGGAGAGAAGACAGGAGCGAGAATGGAAAAGGAAAAGCAAACCCTGCGAACAAGAGACAGGAAAAGGGAGGAGGGGAAAGCCAGAGAAAGCAGCCGCTGGGCTGAGGGGCCGTTCTAGCAGCAGAGTCAGGGAAAAGCTCAGATCCTCAGAGACTGGAGAGTGTCAGGATCCTTGGGGTTTGTTATTTGTAATTATCGTCAGTCTCTGTCCCTGCATTTCCCATCGCAACTTTGTTTTGACTGAGAAGCGTCTCTCAGCTGGAGTCTGAGAGCGGGAATGGCTGGGGCCTTTCTATTGCCTTCCCTTTCGCAAGTTACGATCTTTGCCTAAAGAAGCAAGCTACCAAGCTTACAGCAAGCTAGCAGCATCTCCAGCCGCTCCAGGTCCAGTGCTCACAGAATCAGTGGGTGCTGCCCCTTTTGCCCCCAAAGCGATGGATCACTAGAATGTCTTTTTGCTCCCTTTATATTGTCCATTGTCTTTGCCTCAAGAGCCAGGAAGATCTCCTGGCGGGTTCAGACTCCGGTGTGTCCCTCGTGGGCTCCCCAGGCAGTTTCCTCTACGGCTGCTTAACTTGATTGCTTTGTTTACCATATATGTAAATGTACTTTCACTGTCTATGGCTTATAAAGCTTGACCCCAACAGGTAAATCCACATTTCTTTGTCTAAGGCAGGCTTGCCTCCAAAACATGTTTTAAAAACACATTTCCAGCGCACATGTAATGCTATATACACAAGCTGTCCATGCATGACGCAGTGATATTCATGACCAGCGTGTCCGCAGTTTTTCTATCACACCTTACAACAGTGGTTCTCACACTAGGGCCGCCGCTTGTTCAGGGAAAGCCCCTGGTGGGCCAGGCCGGTTTGTTTACCTGACGCATCCACAGGTTCGGCTGATCGCAGCTCCCAGTGGCCGCGGTTCACCGCTCCAGGCCAATGGGGGCTGCGGGAAATGGCAGCTGGTATGTCCCTCAGCCCGAGCCGCTTTCTGCAGCTCCCATTGCCCTGGAGCGGCGAACCGCGGCCAGTGGGAGCTGCGATCGGCCAAACCTGCAGACGCAGCAGGTAAACAAACCGGCCCGTCCCGCCGGGGGCTTTCCCTGAACAAGCGGTAGTCCTAGTTTGAGAACCACTGCCTTACAAGACACGGTTAGGGTAAATATTCTGGCAACTTGGTGCGGAGTGTGCCTGTTGCCACAGAGGGGCTTTTAGTAGGGTTACCATACGTCCGGATTTCCCCGGACATGTCCTCCTTTTGTGTGCTAAAAATAGCGTCCGGGGAGAATTTGTAAAGCACTCACAATGTCCGGGATTAGCAGAGAGTGGCTGGGAGGGCTGCAGGGAAGTCCCGGGCTGGACTCGGGAGCAGCTGTAGAGGAGCCGGATCCGCCCTGCATTCTGAGCCAGCAGCTGCCTTGCAGCCCAGTCCGGCAACACTGTGCAGGGCCAGACCGGGTTTTGTTGTGCAGGGCCAGACCGGGTTTTGTTGTGCAGGGCCAGGGACCAAGTTTTGTTGTGCTGGGGAGCTCAGCCACGTGTCCGGCTCGGCTGCACAGAGCCCAACACTCTGTTCTGAGCAGCAGGGTAAGGAGGTCAGGGGGCAGGAAGGTTCTGGAGGTGGAGGTCAAGAAACGGGGGGGGCTTTTTGGGGGGAGTGGAGAAAGTTTTGGGCAGTCAGGGTACAGGTAGGGGGTAGGGTCCTGGGGGGCAGTTGGGGGGGGGTCTTAGGAGGGGGCAGTTAGGGGACAAGGAGCGGGGGGGGGTAGGGGGCTGGGAGTTCTGAGGGGGAGCTGTCAGGGGGCAGGAGTGGAGAGAGGGATCGGAGCAGTCAGGGGACAGGGAGCAGAGGGGTTTAGATGGGTTGGGTGTTCTGGGGGGGGCTGTCAGGGGGCAGGAGTGCGGAGAGGGATCGGAGCAGTCAGGGGACAGGGAGCAGAGGGGTTTAGATGGGTTGGGAGTTCTGGGGGGGGGCTGTCTGGGGGTGGGGAGTGGTTGGATGGGGCGTGGGAGTCCCAGGGGTCTGTCTGGGGGTGGGGGTGTGGATAAAGGTTGGGGCAGTCAGGGGACAAGAGGCAGGGAGGCTTAGATAGTCCTGGTGGGCAGTTAGGGGCAGGGGTCCCAGGAGGGGGTAGTCAGGGGACAAGGAACGGGGGGAGGGTTGGGAGGTCAGGGGGGGGCGGGAAGTGGGAGGGGCAGGGGCGGGGCTAGGGCGGGGCTCCTCCCGTCCTCTTTTTTGCTCGCTGAAATATGGTAACCCTAGCTTTTAGGGTCACAATCATAATGGCCTTAATCTCTAGGGTTCAGGGAAGAAGCTGATTGGGTCCCTTGTGCTCCTTTCTCGGGCTCAGTTCTGGCGGCTGCTGATGGGCCGGGCCCAGCTCCAGCAAAGCACCGAAGCAGCCGGTTCACTTTCAGCACAGGCGTAGGGCCATAGGTGTAAACGGGCCCAAGTGCTTTGCTGGATTGGGTCTGAGGGCTCATTACCCTCCAGGGTCGTTCCCTCTCTGGGTTCAGCGTGTGACGTTCCCAGCACAGGGGGTTGTGCAGCACCTGCTGATTTCAGTTGGGTTTGGGGGGGGAAGGGGGAGGGGATTTTTTTTGTCAAGATAAAGTGACCCGGGACAAGGGGCTATGGACAAATGGGAGCATCAGGACCACCACCCCCACCCCCCTCGCTATTCCAGCTCAGTGTGGTAACGTCCAGCAGGGTGGTTTATGGGAGCTTGTGCAATAGACAGGCCCCAGCCGCTCCTGCTCTCGGGCTCCAGCTGAGGGACGGTTTTCCGTCAAAACAACGCTGCGATGGAAGTTGGTTTTCTGGCCAAATCAACTATTCCCACTCTGGGCACAAAGTTTTGATTGTTTTTAAACTCAACCCCCCCCCACAACCAAAAATTTGACTGCCCCAAAGACAGAAACCATGTTTTAGTTGGTTGTATTGGTAACTATTTTCTCTTTCTGTTCTCTCTGCTTATTGGCACTTAAGTCTCTGCGCTTTCTTAACCAACTTAGTCTCCATTTTACCATAAACCATCTCAGTGCTGTGTTCAAGGGGCCGAGTGTGTCTTCCCCACCTGTGACAAAGCCCCCCCAATCCTGATTAACAGCCCCCCACCCCGACAATACCCCACAATCCGGACCCGCAGCCCCTGCCTCATTCGTAGATTTTAAGGCTAGAAGGGAGTATTAAGACCATCTAGTGCAGGGGTAGTCAATTATTTTGTGTGAATGGCCAAATGTCTTGGTCAAGGTATAGCCAGGTGTGGAATTAACAATACAAGAAAATGTAGCTAACAATACAAAAGTCTCAATAACAAAAATCAACAACAAAATGATGATTAGAGAACCTAACAAAAAATAAACCTGATGCATTGGGGACCAAAGTCTTTTGGACAGAGGTGGATGTGATTGATAATTTGGTTGGAGATGGGGGAAGTAGAGAGAGGAAAAGGCATTTACCTGTCTAGTGTAGTATCCTCTCTCTCTCCGGACCCAATGTTAGCACAGGAAACCCATCAGAGACAGACACAGAACATGCAGAACAGACTCTGTTGCGACACTATAACCGTGGTATTTCTGTAACTCTTCAGCTGGCGCCAGCTCTCCTGATGTTCTGGTTCGGAGGCTGAAAGATAGAAGTTTAGAAACAAATTAGCCCAGTGCTCCCACCGTGGCAGACCCTGCTCGTTTGACTTGTCCATTGTGTACCCATTTTTCCTATGGGGTTTTATCTATCTACAGTGTGTCCAGTACTTGGGGCTGCCCCATCCCATGAGGGCACTGGCCCATAGTTTTGGACCACCCTCTGGACTGCCGCAACACAGTGTCTCGGGTCCAGCCATCCAAGGTCCTGGTTTGGGGGATCCGGATCACACCAGACCTCCCCATCCCAACCATCACATGGTCCCGCATCCCCCCAGGCCTTCACCCCAATGGCGGCGACCTGGGCCGAACCAGCCCCCTGGACCCTGTTATCCTGGGTGGACCAGATTCTTCAGGGAGGTAGCTGCCTGGCTCAGAGCAGCATTCTCTACTTCCACCCACTCCCACTCCTCCCCCACCGACGCCACCCGCACCACGGCCACAGAGAGGGAAGACGCCCAGGTGCTAGCAGGTGACGCCCTCTCCAACCCACCACACTGAATCCACTCCAGTGGTGAGCTGACTCTTTGCCATCTGCCATCACCAGCCTGCTTGCCACAGCAGCCAGGAGGCTGCACGACCCAGTCCCGCCTTATTGGGACCATATAATATAAGAACATATTTATCCAACATGAGCTTTAGTTCAGGAATTGTACTCCCAGGTGGAACCGCCCTTGGCATCCAGGGGTCTGCCCCTTTCTTTTGGAGCCATTCTAACAACATTCCAGGCAGCAGCACTGCTCCCCAAGGTGGGGTGTATTCTCGCTCGGGCTGCTTCGTCTTTTTCTTCCCCTTGCCCCACAGTGGCATACTTAGCAGTGGCATCCTTTTCTCCCTGCAGTGGGTTGCTAGCCTACCACTTTTTCACGCAGGCTTCAGCTGGACCCACCCGAGAGACTACCAGGGGACATCAGGGGACCCCTAATCTTGGGTCCAATCCTCCACTAAGCTGCCCACATTCTCCACCAATAATGTTACCCGAAATTGGGCCAGCTAGTAAGCTTAGGGAGGACTAATGACCCACCAGAGTTTGGCAGAAAGCAGCAGGTTTATTATACTGATAGCTAAGCTCAAAAGAAGGGGGAGGGTGTCACACTCACACTCGCATACTCACACTCCCAGGACAGGCGGCACTGGAGATGTCAGGATCCTTCAAGGTAAGTGTCCCACAGCGCAGTGATGGATGGTGCGATGAAAGTAAAACTTCCCGCTGCACGATGGAATGCAACACGGCGAACCACTGGCCAGGCAATCCGGGCGAAAGGACTTCACGAGAGGTACAAGCTTGTGAGTGCACTGCTGAGCACATGGCCCCTTCCCCTTTTAAGGACCTGCTCCTCATGGCCTGTGACAAGAGATGACTTGGCCACGTCTGGTTAGTCACACTCCACCTCGGACTGTGTCCATGCAGTGTCCATGCATTGGGTGTGTGATCGCTGCCGAATCAGAGTCCCAGACACCTTGTCTACCTGGGAGCTCTTCTGATCTTCCAGCTGTTCAAGCAGCCCATTCATGCCACAAGTATTCCAGGAGGGAGGGGGAGGGCAAAGCCACTTCACAGGTATTCAAAGAGGGAGAGGAGACAAAAGGGGGGGGAAGATGTAACAGACCTTTTGAATATACAGGATATACAGAGCATACAGATCACTGATGCTCCTACACAGGGCCGGCGCGACCCATTAGGTGACCTAGGCGGTCGCCTAGGGCTCTGAAATTTGGGGGGCGGCGACTGTGGTGGTGCGATCTTCAGGCGCCCCGGTTGTTGTTGGCATTTCGGTGGCAGGACCTTCCAGGGCGGCATTTTGGGGGCGGGACCTTCCGCCGCCTAGGGCAGCAAAAAAGCTGGCGGCACTCCTGCTCCTACAGCAACCCCATTTATGATCCCCCACAAAAGGTGCCCCCCACTGACTTCATGTCAGTCCCTACCCTTCACTTTCATCCTCCCCCAGCTCCTGGACCTGTGGGACCCAAGTGACCCTCGCCCCTGGGTGGGACACAAGCTGGGCAGAGAGGAGAGGGGGCTGGACAGGCAGAAACAGGAGATGAGGAGATTGTGCTGGGGCAGCGAAGGGGCTCGGATGCAGCCCGGGACTGCTGAGCCTGGGGTGACCCTCGCCGAGGAGGCAGAGTCCGGGGCAGACGAGAGCTGGGTTGTGAGACCTGGGGGAGCAGGAAAACCAAGGAAATTTGCAAGAAAACCACAGAAATGCAGTGCTCGTAAACTTCATTACCCCAGGGTGAAGGGTGCCCGGAGCGGCCTCGTGCCCATGCAAAGCATCCAGCTCAGTGACATTCAGAGCTCTGCAGCCCAAGGAACACAGCGCTGAAGCCACAACACCCCTGCAATGCCAGTGACCTCCACGCCAGCACCCGGCTCTCACAGGGGCTACAGAGCACGCAGAGGAGGGAGCACACAGCTCCATGTATCGCCTTCACTTGGCCAAGGCAGAGCGCGGGTTTGAGCCAGGCACAGTGGCCGACACACCTGAGCCAGCCCCATGCAGCCCAGCCCCAACTGGTCTAGCATCCCCCAGGCCAGGACAGTTCCCGCTGAGACACTGCCGTCACTCTGTCCTGGAGGGGGCAGGGCCATGTGCCGCTGGCCTGCGGATGGTTCCTCTGGTAAGGGAACGCTTGTGCGCCACCAGAGACACAAGTGACACAAGGCAGCATTGGCAAGAGGCTTCCTGGGGCTCCCAGAGGCACATGCTCCTCTCTGGCCAGCTGCTGCAGCTACTTTCCCCCATCCTCCCGCTGCGTGCCACAGGTCCCCCAAACCCAGCGAGAGCAGCTGGAGAGCTGGCCACTAAACACTGCAATTCACAGCTGTGCCACCCAGCACAACCGACAGCACATTGGGAATTGTTCTTCCGTCCATTAATCCTGGTGCTTCCCCCTCCCTCCACCCTGACAGAACCATTCATGCTGCCACCTTCTCTGGGCAAAAGGCCACGGCTGGAATGTCCTGCACCGCATCCCATGCCCCGGCCGGCCTCCTCCTGCTGCTGGATGCTGCATTAATGCCAATGGCTGGAGCAGGCCCTGGCTCAGAGTTGGCTCCATGCCTGGGTGCTGGCTGGAATGGAGGCTGTGGAGAGAGAGCTAGAGCATGCCAAGCTGGAGCGGGTTACTTTTCTGGGTTGCCAGGCTCAGAGCACAGGCACACAGGGCCAAGAAAGGCCAGCGACATTGTCTCCCAAGTCACCGTGAGAGTGTTCAGACAGCAGCGCAGTACCACTGGGACCCAGAACTGACGCGTGGCTTTGCAGTGTGGAGGGTCACACCTGGGCGCTCACACCTGGCAGCCCATCACCCGGGTTAGTTCAGCAGTGAAAACAAACCCAGAGATTCATAGGTCTCAAGGCCAGAAGGGTCCACTGAGATCATCCAGTCGGACGTCCTGGATCACACAGCCCAGAGGACATCCCCATAATAATTCCTTGAGTGGAGCTGGTAGGAAAACATCCAATCTTGGTTTTACAAATTGCCAGTGATGGAGAATCCACCATGATCCTCAGTGGATTGTTCCAATGGTTAATTCCCCCCCCCCCAGCATAAAAACACTTAGAGCAGCTACACTGGGATTTGACCCCAGGATCTCTTGTTTAGTAGGCAGGATCCACCACCACCAACGCCGTGTCCCCTCCCCCCCAAAAAGAGCACTCTTGGAACTACAGCACATCGACCAACACAACAGAAAAGGGGTCAATGGGCCAGATCCCCAGCTGGTGTAAATCGGCCCTGCTCCATTGGCATCAACAGGCCAGATCCCACTCAGCTATGCCGGTGCTAACCAGGGAGTCCTTCATGCCCGTTTAAGGACTGGTCAGATGCTCAGATTCATCCTAGTCCTCTACAACCTGGTCCTGAGCTGGTTTGTTCTTGCAGATAATTCACCCCAGAAACGCTGAGGCCTTTAACTGCAGCGGGGCTCAATGGGCCAGGCTCTGACCCCAGGTTCTGGGCCCTGGGTGTGAACCGGGATAGTGACCGAGTGAGGCGCCGAGCTCGCTGTTGATTAACCTGGCCATCTGCTGCCATCTGCTGGTGAGTGGGAGGAAGCACACATCACGAGCACAAGGAGCAGACCCTAGTTTGCATGTTTCCTGCCAGCCCCCCACTGGTTTGATCAGACGGGACAGAACCTCACAGAGCAGCACGGAGACCTAACCCTCGGTGGGAAAGGGCTGAGAGGGGACTGGGGCAGATCCACCCTCTATGCCCTCAGCTGGGTGCACGATGACACGGAGTTCACGAGAACTGCTGGACAAAGCACTCCTGTTCCAGCGCTGACCTGAACTGATGGGATGAGGCTGGGCAAGTGGAATGGGGGGCAGGAGAACCAGTTAGATAGAAACGCGGGCCTGCCCTGGCTTGCTGATTTGAACATGCCGATTTCATTTAAACCAGCTTCTCTCCTTGAGCCCGTTTCACCTGTCTTGTTAACCAGGCAGGGATCAGCGGGAGTGGATGGGTGGATGATAAAGGCCACTGCTAGCTAGGGTCAGGTGCCTATCACTAAACACTTGCTTCTTAAGATAATTCAGAGGAGAAGAAATATGTTTCTGTTCTGTGAAGGCGGCTCTAACCAAATACAAAAGAACCTGGCTATGCCCAGTGAAGGAATTGTAGCAATCAGAATGAATTCTATTTAATGGAAAATTATAAGGATCATTCAATCGCACAATTAAGAAGTGAAAGGGAAAGACTTGTCCATCCCACTCCCCACCCCCCCCCACCCCACTTTCCCATTTTGCACAAGGCTGCCGATAACTCTCCTTTCACGGCCTTCCCCGATGGACATGGGGTGCCATTTAGGGATGGCAGGGGGTGCTCCTGCCCCCTCCCCCCCAGAGGTTTGTACAGGAGGTGTGCTCCCTGGCGGAGCTCTTTCATACAGCACAGCATGAGTGTGGATGTGAGTTCGCAGAGGAGAGGTCCTGCTCTCAGCTTCTGCCCCCAGAGCAGGGAGTCCCTATTTTGTTTACAAACAGAGGCAGAGTGATGAAGATAAGAAAGGGCTGGTAATTCAATGAACTATCTGGAAGTGGTTAGATAAGCCTGCAAAACAGGATCCCTCTTCAGGGTGGGGTGGGGAGGGGGAAGAGTGTTGATGATAGAATGCAGGGGACTGAGAAGAAATACAGCCAGGCTCTCAGAGCCAAATTTACATTCAGAAAAGAGGGATATTTGGGGGACATGGGTGAAAAGAAGAGGCCAAAACCAAGGGAAGGGTAGCAGTGGTACAGAGAAGTTCCCGTTCGATCTGTCGTACTTAGGTGACCCCGTCACCATTAGGGCTAGCTATTCTGGGGCCCTAAGCAGCTCCCCAAATTTCCTGGTGCCCTATGCAGCTGCATACTTTGTCTATGGGTAAGGAGGGCCCTGATCACCATAATATCTGAGCCCCTCACAATGTCGAACCTATTTCTCCTCACAGACCTTTGGTGAGGTAGAGCAGCCCTGTTATCTGCAATGTGTAGATGGGGCACTGAGGCCTAGAGAGACTTAAGGATAGATTTTCAAAGGAATTTAGGCACCTAGTGGGATTTTTAAAAGCGCCTCGAAGGTTAGGTGCTTTGTAAACCCCACCACTGGATACCTAGCTGCATCTTTGGGTGCCTAAAAACCTTTGAAACTCTGTCCCTAAGGCACTGGCCTGAGGCCATACAGGAAGTCCCTGAGGAAAGTACAACCCAGGTCTCTCAGGGCTAGCTCCTTGTCCATTGGACCAGCCTATCTCTCTGCTGCATGCTGCAAAAAAAGAGGATGTTGATAGATGGGAGCAAAACTAAGAAGGCCAGTTCACCGAAATTCCAGCAAATGGCCCCAGTCAATTGGAAAGGATGTCATGATTGACAGCATGAAAAGCAGCACAGAGGTCAGGAAGGATGAAGCAAGAAAGTCAGAGAACGAGAGTGAAATGAGAGGAGATCACTGATCCCCCAGGGGGTGGCAGGTTGCAGAGCAAGGGCTGCTGTGCAATTTTACATTTTAACTGAAAACCATTTTGTTTTGTCGTTTTTTGTTCTGAGTTCCAGAAAAGGAAGGAATGAGAAACTGAATGAGGATCACATGTGATTATGCTTCAGATTCTTAGGGTTTCAGTTGTATTCAGGCCAATTCCAAAACAAAGAACAGAAATTGCATCCACAGAGTCCATGAGATCCATGATTATTGTCATGATTTTTATTATTAACTGTGCTCAGCACTGTTCAGAGTATGCCAGAAAATGTACTCCTGAGCCAATGTATATAAAATGTGTAGCCCTGGATAAGATGGCTGAGCTATTTAACTATGAAACATATAGTTATTGAGAACATGTTAATATCTATGACTGGAGACGCTGATGACAATAGAAGTTTTACTTGATTAAGGACTAGAAGATTTGACCCTCCGATTTCTTTTAAGAACAAGAGCTGCCCAGAGCTCCTGTGCCTGAGTAGTATACTGCTCAATAGAGTTCATCACCATGTATTTGACAGGCTTCCATGCCCTTTCTAGGGTTTATGTCCCACCTTCCGGTCCCGTTTCTGGTCATGTACATGTTTGGCGCCATCAGACATTTTAAAATATTTTTTTAATGGGGAATATTAGGGGTGCTGTTGTGCCTGTGTTTTGACATGTTTGGCAAGAGGACCAGTGTCAGTGAACACATGCTAGGAAGAAGATTTTTTAAAGTGCTTTATAGAAAGAATAAAGTTTTTTTAGAAAAGAGAAAATAAAGAGTTGCTTAAATAAATTAAGAAAAAGCAAAAGGTTTATGAAAGAAAAGAGTGAAATATAAAGATAAGAATAGAGAGAAAAAGTAAAAAGGGTTATTTTGAATTTCTTTGTTAGGTTGAGAGAGGGTTTAATGAGCACAGAATACAGAGAGGATTTTAAGAAGACTTTAGAGAAAAAGGAAGTGTTTTTAAAAAAGAGAAAATAAAGTTTCTTTGAAATACAAGTATAGAAAGCAGCAAGAGAGAGGAGCAAAGAGAGTTTTAAAAGTGCTTTAGAGAACAAATAAGGGTTATTTTGAAAACAGAGAGAAAGAAAAGAGGATTTTAAAGAAAATAAAAAGGGGTATTTTGAATGAAATAATAGAGAAAGAAATCAAATAAAAGAGTAAAAATAAAGTTACATAAAGAAAGAGGAAAATGAGGAGAGAGGGTTTTTAATGAATAGAGAGAAAAAGTATAGAGAAACATGAAAAACAACTTATGGAAAAGAGTTAACACATTTTACCAGACATAAGGAATCTGTTTTTCCTCACCACACACTTTCTACCTCCCTAATGTTTTTAAATGTAAACCAAGGACAAACAAACTTTTAAAACATTAATTAAAGGGAACAGGCGTGTCTATTTCTTTATTTAGTTTTGCAGCAGCAGTGAAATTACATTGAAGGACACATGTGAAAGTTATATCCAGCTTTCTTATTTCATTTACTGGAAATTGACTTTAGCTGTTGGCTTTGGAAATGGAGAATGTTGTATCCCCGGCGTTTGCAATAAAAGGCTTGAAGAACTGCATGATAAGAATAAAGCTATAGTAGCAGGTTTTTATACTAGAAGACACCAAGAAAGCAGCTTTTACAAAGAAATGGGCTACTTTTTCAAATGTAAAGGAAAACGTTATATTTTACTGCAAGAACCTGCCACCCCCTTCTAACTGCTTTGAAGATGTAAGATAAACACTGACCCTGAAGAAACAAACCCTTCTCTCAAAATAATATACCACTTTGCTTTTTAGAGTTTAGATTTATTTAAAACATGAAAACCAGTGAATGCGATATCCCCAGCATTGACAATAAAAATTAAAGGAGAGAGATCATGTAGTAACAGGTCCCCTCCTTTGTTTTCCTAGAAGAAAACTGCATGGAGGAGGTGGATAAAAATTGACCCCTCACCCTTGTTATTTGAACAAATGAACATCATCGCCAACACCACCCACCTGAACCCCCCACCCCTTTTCTCGCCTTTTCCCCTGCTCCGTTTAAATCTTTTATGTTCTTTCACTAAATATACAGTGTTTAATTATATCAAATAAAGCTTTGTGATACAGGAGGGCCAGGGAGCAGTGGGAGAGTGGTCAAGGGGAGATATATAAGCCCTAGGCTAATTAAGGCATGGTTCCCTGTAGACTAGGGAGGGTTGCTACAGGTTACTTGGAGCACCTGTAATCAATTAAGGCCCTGTTAGCAACCCAATAAAACCCCCTGCTTCAGGCAGTCAGGGGGAGAAGTTTACGTCATCTACAGACCAGTTCACGCAGTCGTAACTCCTCTGATCGGGGGCATCTATGATGAACCCAGGGTAATCCTCAATTTCCTTCTCTCTCAGGCACTGCTTGATGATTCTGTGCAAAGCAACTCATACAATTGCACACGTAACGGATTTATGAACTTGCACAGGCTCAATACCATAGTTCTACCTCAATGTTAGATTGTACAGGCCTATAGAATAAGCATTTCCCTCTCTTTCGGCATCCTGGTGAGCATCTGTCTTTGGGTCTGGGCAAAAACAGATCGGACCCAATCCATTTGTCCCTTCTGAGCTGTCGGTATCCAGAATCTCCAAATCCTCCAAAGAACCATTGCTCAGCTGCTGAAAAAAATTACTGTAAAAAATACATGTAAGGCATCTTCCTACTTTTTCACAATGTGTTTTTAAAACATTTTACACTGTGTGTCAAGAGACCCCTTCAGCATGCAGCTTAAAAAACCTCCAAAACAATATGTATCTGTGCAGGCTTGAGCCAAAAGGTTTTAGCCAACCGAGCACCAGTGCCCAGGATCCTGCCAAACCCCCTTGAACGTTCTTATATATAACATACCTGCGCCTCGTCTTCATACATCCCTTTGCTTGAATCATTTGGGTTCTCCTGGTTGGGGTCCAGAGTCTCAAGCAAAACTTGGCTCAGCGGTCTGATCTCATGTTTCTCCTCCCTGTCATTCTTGTGGTCACAGTTGTTGGTGGCTATCGCTGTTTCCCCACTCCCATGACCCATCTCAAACACCGTTTGTGTCAACGATATGTTTGTTTCTTCAGGTCCCACAACGTCACCTGTATAACATCTTTTCATGAGCAGTTTGAGTGCTGGTGTTAGCCAGGGCCTTGCCATCTTTAATCAACCGTCTTCCCCCACACCCCGCATTTAAATGGCTCATCATTTTTCATACAATGGTTAGCCAATAGTTTAGGGCTAACGTTTTAGAAATCCATTGATCTCTCTCCTTAGGTAAGGAGGAACTTCTATTTAAAGACATGGGAGGATGGGCGCTGTTGCACCTTTAGTTTTCTATTATTTTTATACCTTATAATTCATTCCTCTTAAACTTGTATTGTCAATGATATTCGCCCTTTACAAAGCTAAAGTCAGTTTCCAGTAAATGAAATAAGGAAGTTTTAGCTAACTTTCACAAGTGTCTTTAACAAAGCTAAATAGAGAAATCTACATGTCTGTTGGCTTTCATTAATGTGTTAAAAGTTGATTTGTCCTTGATTTAGATTTAGAAAAACATTAGGAAAGAAGAAAGTGTGGGGGTGAGGGGAGGGTTGTTTCTATGAATAACAAGGGGAGAGGGTCAGTTTTTTATCTACCTCCTTTGCATAATTTTCTTCAAGGAAAAAAAAGGAGGGGGGGTGTTGATACAGAATTTCTCTCCTATAAAGTTTTATTGTAAAACAGTTTAAAAGCACGTGTTAAATACATTTTATTTTGATTATAAATGGTTATATTGCTATTTCTTTACAATTGACATTCCTGTACACAGGAGTTTCTTACTAGGCATGGCCTTTAGACTAAAATCTTTGTGTTGCAAGAATGATAATTATTTAGGTATGAAAATTAAGGAAACTTTTTTAAAAGGTTTGTTTCTTCAGGGTCTTATACTTCAAAGTGTGTGCGGTGGGGAAAACAGATTCCTTCTCTCTGGTCAAATGTGTTCACTCTTTTACATAAGCTGCTTCTTCTTTTAAGTTAGTCTACGTGAGTTTTGTAGAATTTCTTTACAGAAGTTTACCTTTGGGCATAACTTTAAAAAACAAGCTGGTATATTTTTGCGAGAAATAGAACATCTTTATATTCACGGCTAGCAAAAAAAATTGTTTTTAAGGGTTTGCTTCCCCTTTACAAATCTTACAGGTAAAACAACAAGGAGTCCTTGTGGCACCTTAGAGACTAACAAATTTATTTGGGCATAAGCTTTCGTGGGCTAAAACCCACTTCATTGGATGCATGGAGTGGAACATACAGTAGGGAGGTATAAATACACAGCATATGAAAAGATGGGAGTTGCCTTACCAAGTGGGGGGTCAGTGCTAATGAGCCAATTCAATTAAGGTGGAGTGAGCTGTTCTCAACGGTTGACAAGAAGGAGTGGAAATCATTTTTGTAGTGCTAGTGTGTGCAGGGAGGGTCTGGGTCTGGGTTTGTTTTTCACCCCCTTGGAGGGGAAAATAGAGAGGGATCTGGGCCTGTCTGCTCAATACCAGTGGGTGTGATCGGCGTCACCCCATTGATTTCAGCACCAGCAGGGTAATAATCACTCCCCTCACTCCGATCCCAGGGCAGTGACACAACCTTGACACAGTCTGGGGAGTTACTTCAACCTCCCACAGGAAATAAACCCCTGAGAATCGTTTCCCCGATGGACTCACACCCAAAATAACCTGCTGAGAGAGAGACCGGCGGACCCTCGGGCTCAGGTCCCAAACACCACACGCAACCCACAGAGATGGCCTCACTAAGAAGAGTCCATGGGCCAAAAGCAAGGCCAGAGTCAATGGCCCCACTCCAGATCCCAGCTGGTGCGAACCAGTTCCATTCCCTTGGAGTCAATGGGGCCAGACACCCGGGTCCAGGGATGGTTGATGGCACTGTACGATCTACACTTCCCTGGGCTTTATGTGATCAAATATAAGGAGCACAACAAGGTCAGAGAGGGCACCATGGACCCGTGTGTTGTCTGCTTCATACCGGCTGCGCACCCTGAGGGCATTAAACCGGAAACAGCAGTTTCATGCTGGGGGGGGCAGTATGGGGAGAGGAGCATGCTGTGCCCAGGGGCTGGGTGAATGGCTGGGTTCCCACACCCAGAGGGAGGTGCCGGGGGGAAGGGCTGCACCCCAAGGGGTGTCTGGATCCTGAGGCTGGGGCAATGGCTGGTCTCCGGTCAGGCTCCAGGAGCTCGCAATATCCCTGGGGTGCGACGCACAGAGACTTAGATCCTCTCACAGCAGCCCTGCTGGATGGCCGGGGAGGCCGCTGGCTGGGCCTTGTCACAGATGCCCCCACACCATTCCCCAGGGCGCTGGCTGACTGGGGAGGGGCAGGAAATGGTCCCCCTGCTTCTAGCCACCAGCCCTTCTCCCAGGGGTGATGGGGCTGTGGGAGGGGCAGGGATGCAGCTGGCCCAGAGCTCAGGGCTGGACACCCTGTGACCTAGCTGGTGGCCCATGTCTCTGCCCTCACTGTGCTCTGGCCCCTGGCGGTCCAGGGTCAAAGGGACATTTTCGAGCCAGCCCCATGCCAGTTGCAGGCAACCCTGGAAGAAGGGAGGGGGCTCTGCCCAGCAACTGTCTGGAAAAGATTAGGAGAGCGACTCTGGAGCCTGGCTGAAGGTAAGGGGGCAACTTTCCGGCCCCACTGATCCCCTCCCAGCAGTCTCAGTGTTGCCTGCTCCCCGGTGGCCAGAGGGGAGGCTTCTGGCTAGACCCACAGCCAGAGCAGGTGCCTGATTTGCCCCCTCAGCTCACTCCACGTGGGGACGTGGTTGCGGGGGAAGAGGCTCTTTCCCGCCATGGGGATGGCCAGTGGTGCCTCCTGGGGCAGCAACAACAACTATCTTCCACCACAACACCCCCGCCCTACTCCTGCCCCATGGAAACCCTGCTGAGTCCCCCTGCCCCCCACCTCTCTGCTGGGCACAGGTGAATAGGGCCGAGGAATTAGCTCCACCCTGGTTCCAACAGTGCACTCAGATAATTCCCAAATCCTGCTCCCAGCACCCCTGCCCAGGACGTGCCCTCAGCTTTCTCCACCACATGCCACCGGGGCATTCCTGGGCCACACTCTGCGCCCAGGAACCACAGATGAAAGGTCCCATTGGTGGCACCTGGCTAAAGTGCTGACATGTTGTTCAGTCTAACCCAGCCCCAGTCAGCAAAACCCAAGCAGCTGGCGAGCGGGGTCGGCACCTTCCTCTGCTCTCACTTCCCCAAACTCCAGGGTAAATTGGGCCCCTTGTTGTTTGGATTCAGCTGATTCAGCTTCCTTGGAAATCTGAACCAGATAACACCCACTTAACCCCCTAACAGCACTAGTCAGGGTGTGCTCCTCAGGCCAGAGATTGTCTCTCACTCTGTGTCTGGGCAGCACCCGGCCTGACGGGGCCCTGATCTTGGTGGGCCTGGGCCTGTGGAGGCCCCATCATTGTGAGCAGCAAATTCTTACCTATAACCCTTGTTAGTAACCAAACACCTGAGGGATAGCTCAGTGGTTTGAGCATTGGCGTGCTAAACCCAGAGTTGTGGGTTCCCTGGATTTAAATTCAAATCCTCCGCCATTACAGGAGCAGGGCCTGGATCCTGTTCCCAAGAGATACAGTCACCCCCCAAGGGGTGTGACTCACCCTCACAGCCGATATCCTGGAGAACCCCAACTACCAGCCAGCCTGACCCCTCCTGGGTCTGCACAGGGATTCGGGCCATAGGATGAGGGCCTTTATTCCAGGGACCTTCACCCAGGTCACACAGCACCTCAGCATCTGAAGCTGCACCACCCAGGGCCTGACAACAGTTCTCTCTGTCCCAGGGTCTCGCCATCCCAGGCACTGACCCCCACCTTCTGCTCCTCCTGGGGGTTCGAGGGGCCTGACCCCAGGAGACTCCATGCAGACACATAGGCCGGGGCCAGGAATGGGAGCCTGTTCACCACCCCACCCATCTGGCTGACAGCATCTATGGCCTTGGGACCCAGCAAGGGAGCTAGATACCAGGGCTTTTCCACAGGGTCCCCCGATTCAAATCGCGAACCTGCTTGAAGGACGTGTGATGAGCATTCACCCCCCCACATTTCTTAACCAGGGGCAGCAGTTTAGTGTCGAGGCTCCCTGCAGAACTGGCAGCCCGGGGTCTATCCCCACTCACCCCTAGGAAGCCCCCTATGCCTCTCCGCTCCACCATCTCCAGTCCATGCTGCTGCTGCTTCTCCTGCAGCTTTTTCTTGGTCTTTTGCTGTCTCTCATGGTCCTCTCGCTCTCTTGGACTCAGCTCCAGTCCCATCAGTGGCCAACCTCCTGATGGGGAACCTGATCATGAAGACCCCCATCTGGTTGGGGACCAGACTCTTGGGGATGCCCTGGCTACTGCTCCTGCTGCTTCCAGATCCTCTTGGAGCCCCATCTGGGTCAGGAATCTAATCTGCTCCTTAGAGCGGTTCTCCTCCTTCAGCTGCACGATTAACTGGGCCTTGGTGGACTTCCCAATGTGTAACCCTCTCTTTTTGCACAGGATTACAATGTCCTTCTTAAGGAGATGGGGATAAGCCATTACTCCGCTGTTTCCAGGTTGCTTTGGACTCAGAGGCCTGTGTGCTCTCAGCTCCCCCATGGTTTCCAGGAAGAACCCCTAGTGTGCCAGCCCTTCTCATGGTCACCACCTTTTTGCCAGGGTTGAGCTTCAGTCTCCTCCACCTCGGGACCACTCGCTGCAATCCCCAGGGGAACCCTGTTACAGCAAAAGTCCTTCTCTCTCCCAGGGTCGAGCAGCAAGCTCCTTCGCCCCTGAGAACAGTCCCACTTCGTCACAGAGGGTACTGCCTCCTGCCATCCCAGCCCAGCTCTGAGATGAGGGGCCCAGCCCCACTGATCCCCTGGGAGCAGTGCTGGCTCCTAGCAGGGCTGGTTTTGGGTGGGTCTGTGCTTTACAAACCCCATCACTCCCCTGTAGCTGGGGCTAGAGGGCTGGGTCTGTGCCCCTTACCCTGGGGAGGAGAGAGGGTGATGTGGCAGCTGGAGGTGCGGTTGGCACATGGCACCTAATAGGGGAAAGGTCCTGGGTCCCATTCCCCATCCCCAGAGCCACCCTGCGGCTGGATTGGGGCTGGCACCCCTATGCCCTGCTCTTTGAACCAGCCAGTCCCTCTACATAGAATCATAGAAGATTGGGGTTCAAAGAGCTCTCAGGAGGTCATCTAGTCCAACCCCCTGCTCAAAGCAGGACCAATCCCCAACTAAATCATCCCAGCCAGGGCTCTGTCAAGCTGGGCATTAAAAACCTCCAAGGAAGGAGATTCCACCACCTCCCAAGGTAACCCATTCCAGTGCTTCACCACCCTCCTAGTGAAATAGTTTTTCCTAATATTCAACTAGACCTCCCCCACTGCAACTTGAGACCATTGCTCCTTGTCCTGTCATCTGCCACCACTGAGAACAGCTGTGCTCCATCCTCTTTGGAACCTCCCTTCAGGTAGTTGAACATTGCTATCAAATCCCCCCTCACTCTTCTCTTCTGCAGACTAAATAAGCCCAGTTCCCTCAGCCTCTCCTCATAAGTCATGTGCCCCAGCCCCCTAATCATTTTCGTTGCCCTCTGCTGGACCCCCTCCAATTTGTCCACATCCTTTATGTAGTGGGGGGGCTCAAAACTGGATGCAATACTCCAGATGTGGCCTCACCAGTGCCGAATCGAGGGGAATAATCACTTCCCTCGATCTGCTGGCAATACTCCTACTAATACACCCAATATGCCGTTAGCCTTCTTGTCAACAAACGCACACTGCTGACTCATATCCAGCTTCTCATCCACTGTAATCCCCAGGTCCTTTTCTGCAGGACTGCCGTTTAGCCAGTCGGTCCCTAGTCTGTAGCCGTGAATGGGATTCTTCTGTCCTAAGTGCAGGACTCTGCACTTGTCCTTGTTGAACCTCATCAGATTTCTTTTGGCCCAATCCTCTAATTTGTCTAGGTCTCTCTGTATCCTATCCCTACCCTCCAGCTTATCTACCACTCCTCCCAGTTTAGTGTCATCCGCAAACTTGCTGAGGGTGCAGTCCACGCCATCCTCCAGATCACTAATGAAGATATTGAACAAAACCAGCCCGAGGACTGACCCCTGGGGCACTCAGCTTGATACAGGTTGCAAATAGACATCGAGCCACTGATCACTACCCATTGAGCCCGACGATCCAGACAACTTTCTATCCACCTTATAGTCCATTTATCCCATCCATACTTCTTTAACTTGCTGGCAAGAATACTGTGGGAGACCATATCAAAAGTTTTGCCAAAGTCAAAGTATATAACGTCCTCCACTTTCTCCATAACCACAGAGCCAGTTATCTCATCATAGAAGGCAATCAGGTTGCTCAGGCATGGCTTGCCTTTGGTGAATCTATGCTGACTGTTCCTGATCACCTTCCTCTCTTCCAAGTGCTTCAAAATGGATTCCTTGACGACCTGCTCCATGATTTTTCCAGGGACTGAGGTGAGGCTGACCGGTCTGTAGTTCCCCGGATTCTCCTTCTTCCCTTTTTAAAAGATGGGCCTATATTTACCTTTTTCCAATCATCCGGGACCTCCCTCAATCACCATGAATTTTCAAAGATAATGGCCAATGGCTCTGCAATCACATCAGCCAATTCCTTCAGCACCCTCGGATGCATTAGATCTGGACCTACGGACTTGTGCATGTCCAGTTTTTCTAAATAGTCCTTAACCTGTTCTTTCACCACTGAGGGCTGCTGACCTCCTCCCCATACTGTGCTGTCCAGTTCAGCAGTCTGGGAGCTGACCTTGTCTGTGAAGACCGAGGCAAAAAAAGCATTGAGTACTTCAGCTTTTTCCACATCGTCTGTCACTAGGTTGCCTCCCCCATTCATTAAGGGTCCCACACTTTCCCTGACCTTCTTCCTGTTGCTAACATACCTCCGGGGCTGGAGCACCCACGGGGAAAATTTAGTGTTAAGACAAGCTGGTCGCCTGCCATATTGCTATTCTTTCTGCACATCGGGATGGTATGTTCCTGCACCTTCAATAAGGCTTCTTTAAAATAAAGCTTGGGGCTGGATCAGAACTGACCCTTCTGTGGGCAGGGGGCAGCACCAGCCCTCCCCAGACCACCGGCCGGGTGCCCCCATTTCCCCCCCGGGAAATCAATAACAGGGGAGTGAAGGGTTAAAATCCATGTGCATTTTATATAATAACCTGGTATATGGATTGTGCCAGATCTTTTCCAGACCCAAAGTCCAGAGTATGGTCAAGGGATCAGAGGCCTAGCAAATAGTAATTGGCTAAGAGAAGCAGAATAAACAAAAGAAAGCCTTGCTTGCTAAGATAGGCCTGGTCAGCAAATTGCCAGTTGTTGGAGCTAAGAACTAAATAATTGTGTCTTATTCAGAGTTGCAGATTGAACAAAGAAGCCCTGTTTCAGCTGTTAGGTTCTTCTGTAGGGAGACGTTCTTCCCACAGATCCAACCCTGAGTTTATGAAAGGTTGGCACATGTCAGTATAAGATATGGCATCCTTCCACCTCCCCTTCCAAGGGACCAATGCCTGCCTTAAGACACAAAAGGAAACAATCTTTATTGCCATATACTTCCACTGTTTCTTTGCTTTAACCCCTAGAAATGTACCTGTTGGACAATCACAGGAGTTGCTCCATTCCTATGGATCCCAAATCAGAATTCAACATATATATTTTATACTGTAAGCAGAGTCAGGATGAGCTCTACCCTGACATTTGGTGGTGAATTATGGCGAGTGTGGAAAAGAACTTCAGAGGCTGATCTTGTTTGCATAGGCACACCCACTCCACCTAGCATGAGTCCACAGCAGCCCAACATGGTCACTTTGGCTGCTGTGGGACCCCCAGTTTCTCTGTTATTGGGGCAGGAGAAATAAAGTGTTGTTACCCTGATTATGTGAATCAAGGACGATGAAACTGTTTTATGACAGAGGGTTTCACCATCACCTAAGTAGCACTCGCTAGACAAGGGTCATGGGTTCCAAGCCCTCGCCCCCCCCCCCAACTGAGGGGAGAGAGGCTGGGGGTAACTAGTTGTACTTGATGGTATGGGTACCTTTTGAGGTCCTAAGATGATACCACCCCCAGCACCACCTTCTTCTTCTTCTTCTTCTGTGGAATATCAGAGCTAATTTTAAATCTGTTAGGCATCTAGTTACAGTGGCTGAGCTGAATACACTTTGTGCTCATAGTGCATCTGAGCTGAGGTTCCCCTGTTGCAAGCTGAAATCGTGGAGTGTTGTGGGAGGCCTGAAGATACGTTACTGAGCTGCTGGTGGAGTGGAGCATTTTGCGGGATGAGTGGAGTGCCTCACAAGATGGCTAGCAGAGCAGCTGGTAG
Organism: Chrysemys picta bellii; assembly: GCF_011386835.1. Taxonomy (NCBI): domain Eukaryota; kingdom Metazoa; phylum Chordata; order Testudines; family Emydidae; genus Chrysemys; species Chrysemys picta. Next base: position 17,006,617 of record NC_088807.1, on the reverse strand, counting down.
AGTGGAGCAGCTCACAGGACGGCTGCTGGAGTGGAGTGGAGCAGCTGGTGGAGTGGCTTGCAGTGAAGGCTGCAGCAGAACCCCATGGAGAGGTGGCGCAGTCTGCCTCAGACCACGTATGGTGCCCCTTAACACTGCTGTGCCCCTCCCACCCCCAGGTGGGAGGTAAAACTCTGCAGATAAATGTTTGAACTCTGGGGCTGTACTGACCATGGACAGAGAGTTTTTGGGTTGCTGGACCCGAGAGACTTTTGGGGTGTTGGACATCTGGGACTTCGGGTGATTTCTTGCGTTGCTAGATTTAAGACCCTGAGGGGAGGAGGATACTGTCAAATTTACTTGGGGTGGGTTTTTTCCTCATGGTTTCTGCTAGGAACCCTGTTTGTGGTGTTTTCCCAACATAATGCCGCATTGTTTCCCTCCTTTATTAAAAGGATTTTGCTACACTCAGGCTCTGTGCTTGCGAGAGGGGCAGTATTGCCTCCTAGAGGCGCCCAGAGGGGTGGTGTATAATTGTCCCAGGTCACTGGGTGGGGGTTCGAGCTGGTTTTGCGTTGTGTTATGGAAACGGAACCCCTAGATACTGAACCTGGCCCTTGTTGCTGCCAACTCAGACCGGCAGAATACCCTGATACCAGCACATTCCCCAAAGATGCTGACTTCTCTAATAGATAAGGTCAGGATGACAGTGAGATGTTTTGATCGAACCAACATGTGCAAGGTGATGGGTGGCAACTAACCATGTCAGAGGGGCAGTACCTAACTTGTTTGTATCAGTGTGTAAAATGAAATCTCAGAGGAAGTGTCTTTGGGCGGACTAGGGAGCAGTGGAAAGTCCCACTGCTGACTGAGCTGCGTCCATTGTCACAGGCATCCATGTGATCCCCGTAGTCTGCCGGGCGCTATTACTGTGCTTCGTCGGCAATAACCTACCCGAGCGCCTTCGCAACTTAAAGGATCTTGTGATGATTGGGTGGTTCGATCGAGGTTTGTTGTGCCAGCTACCTGCACAGGGCTGGGACAGCACACAGTGAGAACACACACACACACACACACACACACACACACACACACACACACACACACACATCTGACAGGGTCTGACCCACTGGAGTTGTTGGCAGACATGTCCATGGTGGGGCTGCCAGGATGCACCCTGCTTTGCATGTTCTCCAAGGGTGGGGTACGCAGCTACCTATTGACTGTTCGTCCTGGGCTATAAATCCATCCACACTGGGGAGGGAAGTTCCCCCAGGGCTGAGCACCTCGGCTCTAAATGATCAGATCTGGGCACAGGGGAGATCCTGGACCTCTCAGCCAGAGAAGCACAGAGACAGCAAGGGAGAGAGAGCTGGGAGGCTCTCAAGGGTTGGTCAAGACCCCAAAGCCTCCAGGGCAGGTTGGGTGGCCTAGTGTGCAGACCACCAGGTTGGGTGTCAGGACACCTGGGTTCTTTCCTCAGTTCTGCCACTGACCAGCTCTGCGACCCTGGGCAGGCCCCTTCCCCAGCCTCTTCCTCCCACCTACCTATTTCCTGTATCAAGTGCAGACGGCACCTGCCACTGCCAGTGTCCTGCCCCCCAGAGCACATGGTTCCAGGACCAGCACTTCTTCCAATGCCATGTGGAGTGTCACTGTCTCAGCACACAGCCAGGGCCCACACCGCAGTACCAGGGATCCCTGGGCTGGGTACCAAGGGCCCCTGGTTTGAGGAGCAAGATCCGAAATAAGAAGCGGTCAAATGAGAATTTCTGCCAAGGACACCCAGACCCAGGACAGGGGGGAACAGCTCTGGCTCTCAAACCATTATCGGCACATCCAAGGCTGGGCTAAGGTAATCCACGGGCCTCGGCACCCCACCGCATAGCCCTGCCCCCACCCAGTCACCGCATGTTACACAGTGGGAATTTTCTGTAATATTTTTATGAATCTAATGAGTGCCTCAGTTTCCCTCCATACTTTTCATTGCTACCTGTGGGGGCAAAAGAGTTAGGTCTGCTCTCAGGGGCAGCACAGGACCTGAGTGGTCAGGGGAGCCTTGCTGACTGGGCCACAAAGATTGGGGTCATTTAGGAGCTTCCCTGAGCCGATCGCTCCCAGATGAGGGGACTCCCCGGTGTTTGACCAACACAGCGATGCTGCCTGAGTCTGGAGAGAGCCTGAGCCCAGTGCTGTGTGCATCTCTGGGAGCTGCCTGAGTGTGACCAATGCATCGATGCAGACTGAGTCTGCTGAGAACCTGCTCCCATCACTGGGACAGGGGGGAGCTGCCACTTGTGTTTCAGTGGGGTGCTGTCTGCCAGCCCACTGCTCTGGGGTGGGGGTGGGGGGGCTCATGAACCTGGCCCCAGCAGATACAGCCTGGCAGCTGAGGATAGTGCTGGGGCACCTCCTGCCACTCTGGGGTGGGGTCCTTGCTGCCGTCTCCTCCACCCTTCCTGTCTCAGCCCCATGGAGTGTCCTTTAAAGTCAATACTGAATGAAGCAGCCGAGTGGCACCTGGTGCCACCTCCCCTGGGCTGGGCACGGGGACAGCAGGAGTGGGCACCGCCCCACCAGCACAGGGGGGAGGGGGAATGGGGCTATGAGAAGAGAATCTGGGAGCTGAGATCCCATCCCTGGGGATCTGGTGTGAGCATCTGTCAGTGAGTGACGGCGCCTCCTGCCCCTGCCCCATGGAAACCCTGGTGAGCTCCGCCCTGCCCCCACCTCCCCTCACCCTATGTAGCCCCAGGGACATTCCCTTTGTCCTCCCTCTTACCCCAGGGAGCTCCAGGGGAGTCTTCTCTGCCCCCCGCCTCCTCCTGCCCCATCTCACATCTCACACTCACACTGAGCGGGGCTCACCCCTCCAGTTGGGGGCAGTTGTGTCTCACACACACCCCTGCCCAAGACCCATAACATGGACCAGGGGTTCTCAACTTTCTGAGTCCCAACCCCCCAATGTGCTTTAAAAATTCCACAGCTCAGCTGTGCCAGAACAACTGTTTTTCTGCATAGAAAAGCCACAGCCGGCATTGGGAGTAGCAAGAAGGGCAATTACTCGGAGGCCCCACGCCACAGGGGGCTCTGCGAAGCTAAGTTGCTCAGGCTTCGGCTTCAGCCCCGAATGGAGGAGCTCAGGGCCCCGGGCTGCAGTTCCTTGTGGCAGGGCTTCGGCTTTCTTCCCTGGGCCCTACTGAGTCTAATGCCGGCCATGCTTGGCAGACCTACAGAAACCTGCTCGTGGCCCCAGGGAGCCCCAGACCCCAGGTTGAGAACTGCTGACATGGATAACTTCCCGCTGCCGTTCAGCCACATGCATGGATCCCGTTCCCAGGCCTAGAGCCGCCTCCCCTGCATCTGCCTCCCCCCATCTCCGGCCAGACGGGATCATGCTCCAGAAGTAGCCGAGCTCTCAGGTAGTTGGTTGCTGCTGGCACTGCTGATGCCCCCAGGTCTCCCCAAGTGTCTGGACGGCTGCCCCATGGTGCTCTCTGGATGGCCGCTTCTCTGCTGCCCTGGCTGGGGATGGGGGCACTCAGGGACCTTGACCCAAAAATCCTCCGCACCATCATCAACTACATCACGCAATGAGTGAATCGCTCCTGGGTGGCCTCAGCACAGGGGTGAGGGGCTTCAGCTTCATTCCCACCCCCTGCCCCAGAGGCTGGGGGCTGCAGCAGGAGGGGAGGCTCAGCTTAGAGGATGAAGGGGCTGCAGGGCTCACCGTGCCCCCGGAGGTGGCACCTGTGCTCCCCCAAGCCCATGCTGTGTCCACCCAGAGCAACAAGGGCACGGCCCAGCCAGGCCATGGCAGGCCAGCTGAGCTAGAGAAGGCTCCGTCTTTCAGATCACAAGCTGTGCATGGCGGCAGATGGGCCCCGGGTGGCTCCTGACAGCTCCAGCCCAGAGCAGGGAAGAAACTGAGGCAGAGGAACGCAGATCAGGTTGGAATCAGTGGGTAGGTCTGTGTCAGACGTCTGTGCAAAGCGTCTGTGTGTCTGTGATAAACCTCCACGGTGGGCCAATGAAGACAGACTCCAAGGGGCTCCCACCTTTTGGGTAGAGCTCTTCAAAAGGGCTGTTTAAGTTATAGGGAAGCCTGAGGGGTCATTCCTGGTTGCAGGGGCTGGGCCCAAGAGGGGATGCTTGTCTGCCACATGCTGTCAGGCTAAGGGAGTGGAAGGTGCTCGCCCTGGGCTGTGGGTGGCAGGGGGAGAAGCCAGGTCTCTGCCGACAGAGGCTGGAACCAGCTGTAAATCAACTGTTCAGTTATTGTTTAACCGGAGCCCAGCCTGAGTTCTGGGGAATGTTTGCAGAGACTGAGCAGCTGTGAGAGCGTTCGCACAGGTGATGAATCCAGGACACCCAGCTCAGCCCAGATTCTGGAGAACACTATCTGATTGCACGATCTGTCCAGAGACAACAGAGAATCGGCTCTTGTCCAGTGAATGCCTGGGGAAATTGCAAGGGCTTTGCTGAGTAATTCTTCCTGGTCCATCCACACAACCTCCCCCAAACCCCCGGCAAACACAGCCGGGACCAACCCGCTGGAGTCGTCTCCGGACATGTTCATGGTGGGGCTGCCAGGACGCGCCCTGCTTTGCATGTTCCCCGGGGGTGGGGGGTGCCGCAGCCTGTTCACTCTGCCTGCCCTGGGCCATAAATCCATCTGCACTGGGGTTGGGCACCTCGGGTCTGAATACGGGCTCCAGGAACATGGGGGATCCTGGACCCCACAGCCAGAGCAGGAGCTCAGAGACAGCGATGGAGAGCGAGAGCTGGGAGGTGTCTCAAGGGCTGCTCTAGACCCCAAACCCTCCAGGGGCCGGTTGTGTGGCCTAGGGGGCAGAGCACCTGGTTGGGTGTCAGGACACCTGGGTTCTTTCCTTGGTTCTGCCACTCACCCGTTCTGGGACCCTGGGCTGGTCCCTTCCCCGGCCCCTTCTTCCCACCTACCCATTTCCTGTATCAAGTTCAGAAGGCAAATGCCCAGCGTCCTGCCCCCCCACCCCACTCGACCCCGTATGACACAATGGGAATTTTCTGTAATATTTTTATTAATCCTATGGGTGACTCGGTTTCCCTCTGTACTTTGCGTTGCTACCTGTGGGGGCAACAGGGTTAGGCCTGCTCTCAGGGACAGCCCAGTACATGAGGGGTGGGGGGCGCCTCACTGGCTGGGCTGCAATGAAGGGGGTCATTAAGGAATCTGCCCAAAGCAATCCCATCTCCATGCACAATCCCAGAGAGACAATGGGAAACCCAATGAGACAATGGGACTCTCCTGCCCCTCCCCCCGCCTTCCCGGAACCAACCACCCGGAGTGTAGAACTGATGAATGAAATTGTTTTTAATTGTTCACTTTATTAATGTAACTTCATAAGTCAAGTTTTATGAATGAAACAACATTCATTTATAAAACCGGTTACCCCAATAACTGGCTAATTAACTATTAAGATGCTTGTTAAGAGCCATAGCTGTTCAGTCAGCTGCCTTTGTAAGTTTCACTATCAATCCAATTCCTGCTTAAATCACTGAGACTGGCACTGTTTCAGTATTGGAACTTCTGTTCGCCATTTATTACACTTGCCTACAGTGTAACTTCTCTTCACTGTTTGCCATCCACTACACTTGTCTATATTGTAACTTCTGTTCACTGTTTGCCATATTGTAATTCAAACCCCATTTTAAAACGCTTACTCCATTTTGTAAGGGCTTGCTGCAACCTTCATTTTTGCAAACCCTGCTGTAATCTTATTAGTTTAGTTTAGATGTGTAAATGAGGTATGTATGGATGATGGAATCAACCTCCAGCCCCAGCCTGTCCTGATGAAACAAAGTTCAAACACCAACGGCTGAAGATGCAGACAAGAGCCCTAACAAAGTAAGAAGAATCCACCCTAAAAAGAAAAGGTACAATAGAAGGAAGATCAAAGCCAGGTCCCAGGCTGAAAGTCATGTCTGCAATTGACGGGTGATCAATCACCAAACCTGAAGGCAGCGTGACACAGCAAGACCTATAGACTCTGGATTCAAACTAAAGCCTACAAAAAGGATGGGTGAGATGGAAAACTTTGGAGGAGGGTAACATTCTGCTGCCAACATGGAAGGGCATCGGTGCATGCCCAACAGAGACCCAGCTCGTCCTTGTGCCCGGCTTTCCTGGCCAGTTAGCCACCACAAGCTACGAACCCAAGCTGCAAACTCAAGCCACAGACTCAAGCAGGACTGGTAACTATGCAGCAGCTGCAGAACATCTGATGGATGTGTGTGTGTGTGAATGTGTGTGTGTGTGTGTGTGAATGTGTGTGTGTGTGTGTATAGGTATTAGGTATAATGTGTGTGTATAAGGATTAAGATATTAGTTATTGGTCATAAATCAAATTGTTATCATAATAAATGTGGCATCTTTATCTTGTCCCCTTTAATAAGATCCTGCTAGTTTTTATTGGTATAACAGGAGGAAGGAGGTGTCCCCCACCTCTCAGCAGGGGAGCTGAGCAGAGACCCCAGTTCGAGCAAGGTCACAGGCAGGGGCTATTCCAAGACACTGGTTAAAAGCTGGGGGATAGCACCCACTCTGTGGGGCAGGACACCCGTCCCTTCCTGCCTGGTCCATGGCCACCCAAATAAGCTGTTTTCTGCAGAACCATTCCCCTCGTCCCCCACCCCCTGTCCTCAGGCAGGCTGGGGTCCGGCCCAAAGGAGGAGGGGCTCGGCCAATGTGTGGTCCTGTGCAGGTGGCAAAGACCCAGAGCACCCTGACCCACATCTCCTGGCCCTGGCCCTGGCCCCTGCTGTGCTACTGACAGGAGAGGGGATAGTGGGACCCCTTGGGGCAGGAGGGACTCACCATTGTTTCCATGGGGCAGGAGCAGGAGGTGCCATCACTCACTGACAGAGGCTCACACCAAATTCCCAGTGATGGGCTTTCAGCAGGGGGCAGCTCCCCCCCTCACACAGCAACAGGCTCAGGCTCTCAGCAGACTCAGGCAGCATCGCTGTGTCGGTCACACCCTGGGGAGTACCCCAGTCTGGGAGTGATCTGCCCAGGGAAGCTCTGTTTCCAAATCATAGAATCATAGAATATCAGGGTTGGAAGGGACCTCAGCAGGTCATCTAGTCCAACCCCCTGCTCAAAGCAGGACCAATTCCCAACTGAATCATCCCAGCCAGGGCTTTGTCAAGCCTGACCTTAAAAACCTCTAAGGAAGGAGATTCCACCACCTCCCTAGGGAACCCATTCCAGTGCTTCACCACCCTCCTAATGAAAAAGTTTTTCCCAATATCCAACCTAAGCCTCCCCCACTGCAACTTAAGACCATTACTTCTTGTTCTGTCATCTGGTACCACTGAGAACAGTCTAGATCCATCTTCTTTGGAACCCCCTTTCAGGTAGTTGAAAGCAGCTATCAAATCCCCCTTCATTCTTCTCTTCTGCAGACTAAACAAGCCCAGTTCCCTCAGCCTCTCCTCGTAAGTCATGAGCGAGGCAGTATAACCCCTCAATCAGGTAGAGTTCCCCAGAACTCAAGCTGGGCTCAAGGTTAAACAATAACTGAGTGGAGTGAAGTTGATTTACAGCTGGTTCCAGCCTCTGTCAGCAGAGACCTGGCTTCTCCCCCTGCCTCCCACAGCTCAGGGTGAGTGTCTTCCGCTCCCTTAGCCTGACAGCATGTGGCAGACTAGCATCCCCTCTTGGGCCCAGCCCCTGCAACCAGGAGTGACCCCTCAGATTCCCCTGTAGCTTAAACACTCCCCTTGGAGAGCTCTACCCAAAGGTGGGAGCCCCTGGGGGTCCCTCTTCATTGGCCCACCTGGGAGGTGAATCACAGATGGCTGGGGAACTGGAGAGGCCTAGTTCTGACCCTGGCTCGCAGAGGGGTCCACTTGTGATCCAGCCCCAAACGGTAGTGGGACTAACTGGCTTTCCCCTATTGGGTGCCACGTTCCAACCACATCTCCAGCTGCCACATCCCCCTCTCTACTCCCCAGGGGACACAGCTCCCCAACCGCAGCCGCAGGGCAGAGATGGGGTTTGTAAAGCAGAGACTCACCCCAAACCAGCCCTGCTAGGAGCCAGCACTGCTCCCATGGGGTCAGTGGGGCTGGACCGCTCACCCCAGAGCTGGGCTGAGCCTGGCAGGAGCCAGCTCCTTCCCCATGGGGTCAGTGGGGCCAGGCCTGGAGCTGGGGGCAGTGGCATAGCCAGGTTCTAAGAGCAGGGGGAGTGAACACATAAAAAAGACGCCACCCACTGTGAAGCAGAGAAGAAAAAAAAAGAAAAATCCAAGTCTTGCCGCCGAAGACCGAAGAACCCGCCGCCGAATTACTCACTGCCAAATAGCCACCAAAGACCCAGAGCGACTGAAGCACCCGCCGCCGAAGTGTTGCCGAAGACCCGGACGTGCTGGGAAGCACCCCCGAGTGAGTGTCAAAATTAAAAAGGCGCCACTTTTGGGGAATGTGCTCAGGGGAGCGGCCGCTCCTCCTGCTCCCCCGCCTAGCTATGCTACTGGCTGGGGGCGAGGAGGCTTTGTCACTGTGCGCTGCAAATTGTCACCTAAAACCTTTGTTAGAAACCAAACACCTGAGAGACAAACCAGAAAAGTCTTTTCTTGGGGAAGGGGGGGATGGGGGATGGGGGCTGAGGGTGGGAGGGGGAGGGGTCTGGTGACAGGGGATGTCTGACCACAGTGATCGATTACTCAGGCAGCTGGTGCAAGCACCCCCCGCACAACTGCAGCCACCGCTGCCGGCCCCTTGGCCGGGATCCCGGCTGCCGGCCCCAGGGGCATGGACAGGAGTGGGGGGGGGCCCATCTCAGCACCCCCACTCTAAAAACTGTTCCATCGCCACTGGCAATGGCAAGGATGGTGAATATCTCATGTTGCTGAGTGCGTTCTAATAAAACAAAACCTGGGTTGTAATTTTTGGCCCCTGAGGGACTGTTCGGTGAGTTGATTGCACAATTTGAGGGTTTGGAAAGTTTCTGATAAATTGTTGAAAATAGGTGTGTTGGCGATTTGTGTGTGTGTGTGTTTGTGCGTGTGTATTTTTCTTTATACTGCTCTAGCAGAAAGATCTCCTCATAGACATGGGCCACATTTGCCTATAGCATAGTTCACAGACCAGGTATTCCAAAAATACCATTTTTAGGTTTTTAAGTACTTTAAAGTGATCGTGGTAAATTTTGTGCCTACGTTTTTTGAAGCTGCCATATTTCCGGAAGTGGCCGGCAGGTCCGGCTCCTGGGTGCGGGGGCCAGGAGGCTCTGCGCACTGCTCTCACCCACAGGTGCTACCACTGCAGCTCCCATTGGCTGCAGTTCCTGGTCAATGGGAGTGCAGGACTGGTGCTCAGGGCAGGGGCAGCATGCAGAGCCCCCTTGCTCCCCCACCTAGGAGCCGGACCTGATGGCCACTTCCAGGGCACAGTGCGGAGCCAGGACAGGGAGGGACTAGCCTGCCTTAGCCCCACAGCACCGCCGACCAGACTTTTAACAGCCCGGTCAGGTGTGCTGACCAGAGCCGCCAGGGTCCCTTTTCGACCGGGCATTCCAGTTGAAAACTGGACACCTGGCAACTCTCTCCCCACCTCTGAGACTGAGCTCCTGGGCTGCCACCCTCCTTCTTCACCCCGGCTTGGTCAGAGACTTTGATGCTCTTCTGGGTCCCATAAATCTCAGCCAGTCTTGCAGCGACACCAGGCAGCCTCTGCAAAACAGAGCCGGGTCTAGCAGTCACCAGGAACCCAGCACTGGACAGGCCATAGGTGAGCACAGAGAAGCGAAGGTTATGACACACATAACCGGCAAGCTGCCATGGAATCCATTTGGGCCCCATCTCTCTGGACTTGTCTACACTTGAAATGCAAAAGCAGCACTGCTGCAGTGTAGACACTACCTACACTGACAGGTGTGTGTGTGTCTCTCTCATCACTGTATTAATCCACCTCCCTGAGAGGTCAATGGAAGAGTTCCTTCATCGACCTTGTGCTGCCTACACCAGAGCATACGTCGGCTTAACTACATCGCTCGGGGGGTCAATCTACCAGGCCTCTGTCATTCCCAGGTAAGAGCTGCTGTGTCTCTCCAAAGGGCAGCTTCCATCCCAGCCTCCTGTCACCTCCTCGCCCGTCATCGTCCGGCAGAGCCCTGCTGAGTTCACATTTGCTGCCTGACGGAAATTCCTGTTGTTAGGTGTCAGTTGGTCAGTCCTTGGGGTTCCCACTGTTTTTCTGGATCCTTCATTGGTACGGGTCTGTTTCAGCCAGTTAACAACCCATGAATACCACCCCAGACAGTTGTGTGACCCAGCACCTGATGTCTCCTGCTCGGCCCCAAGGGCAGCTTTCTAACCCTTTACAGCAATGCAAAGCACAGAGGGAAACTGAGGCATGCATCAGAATCATAAGAATTTTACCAAAATTCCCACGTTTGTCACACTGACATAATAGACATTGCCTGTGTGAGGGCTTTGATTTAGTACTACGTGACAGTCTGCTAAAAGATATTAGCATGCTACAAAAATCAATGTAGCTCACGTTCAACAGATTAAAAACTGGTGAACTGATAGATCTCTGCATATCATTGTAAATAGAAAATCCTCAGAGAATAGGGACTGTTCCAGTGGAATTCCCCAGGCCTCTGTTCTTGTCCCAATACTATTCAATATCTGTATTGTAAAAGTAAAATAAATTATATTGTAAAAATAGAATGGATTAAAGAAATGCTGTATGTACCTTTAAGCAGAAATAAGGAATGCTGAAATACAGGTGTCAGGAAAACAAACCTTAAGACATAAACAATGAGTCTGCTTAAGCTAATGGTGAAACATCAGCCGAAGATCTGTAAAAGTTAGTAAGAAAATTGAATATGTATGTCTAGCCTCGGGTAAACTTGTCAGTTCTGCTTTCTTTGTTCTCTTGTTAAGTTCGCTCCCTTTTTATCTGTATAAAATAAGGTAGTGTGGGTCTTGGAGGGTGCTCATATTATGTTATTATCTGGGTGTTATTAGCAGAGCGCTGTGCTAATAAAACAGAGTGGTCTGACAAACTATGAGTCCTGAGTCTTAGGCCTGGTCTACACTACGGGTTTAGGTCGACTTTAGCAGCGTTAAACCGAATTAAGCCTGGACACGTCCACACGATGAAGCCCTTTCTTTTGACTTAAAGGGTCCTTTAAACCGGTTTCTTTACACGACCTTCGACGAGGGGATTAGCGATAAAATCGGCCTTAGCGGGTCGGAATTGGGGTAGTGTGGATGGAATTTGACGTTATTGGCCTCCGGGAGCTATCCCACAGTGCTTCATTGTGACCGCTCTGGACAGCACTCTCAACTCAGATGCACTGACCAGGTAGACAGGAAAAGACCCGCGAACGTTTGAATTTCATTTCCTGTTTGCTCAGCGTGGAGAGCACAGGTGACCACGCAGAGCTCATCAGCACAGGTAACCGTGATGGAGTCCCAGGATCGCAAAAGAGCTCCAGCATGGACCGAACGGGAGGTACGGGATCTGATCGCCATATGGGGAGATGAATCAGTGCTAGCTGAACTCTGTAGCAGTAAAAGAAATGGCAAAGTATTAGAAAAGGTCTCCAAGGCCATGAAGGACAGAGGCCATAACAGGGACACACAGCAGTGCCACGTGAAAATTAAGGAGCTACGGCAAGCCTACCACAAAGCCAGAGAAGCAAACAGAAGGTCCGGGGCAGAGCCGCAAACTTGCCGCTTCTACGCGGAGCTGCATGCCATGCTAGGGGGTGCAGCCACCACTACCCCAACCGTGTGCTATGACTCCGTCAATGGAGAAACACACAGGGAAGAGGGTTCGGGGAACGAGGAAGATGAGGATGGAGGTAATGTAGGTAGCTCACAGCAGCAAGGAAGTGGAGAAACCGGTTTCCCCAACAGCCAGGATATGTTTGTCACCCTGGACCTGGAACCAGTAACCCCCGAACTCACCCAAGACCCTGAGGGCACACCGGGGACCTCTGGTGAGTGTACCTTTGTAAATATTACACATGGTTTAAAAGCAAGCGTGTTTAATGATTAATGATTAATTTGCCCTGGCAATCGCGGCCAGTACAGCTACTGGAAACGTCTGTTAATGTGTATGGGGATGGAGCGGAAATCCTCCAGGGACATCTCCAGAAAGCTCTCCTTCATGTACTCCCAAAGCCTTTGCAAAAGGTTTCTGGGGAGGGCTGCCTTATCCCGTCCACCATGGTAGGACACTTTACCACGCCAGGCCAGTAGCACGTAGTCTGGAATCATTGCATAACAAAGCATGGCAGCGTATGGTCCCGGTGTTTGCTGGCATGCAGACAACATCCATTCCTTATATCTCTTTGTTATCCTCAGGAGAGTGATATCATTCACCTGGTTGAAATGGGGTGATTTTATTAAGGGGACATTCAGAGGTGCCCGTTCCTGCTCTTCTGAACAGAAATGTTCCCCGCTGTTAACCACGCGGTGGGGGGAGGGGTGAAGTGATCATCCCAGAGAATCGGGTGTGTGTGTGTGGGGGGGGTGGTTTACTTGGGTTTGTGCTGCATGTTAACCCGGAAACCGCAGCCCCTCCTTTTACATTGAAAACCCATTTTAAATGGCCAACCCAATTCATCCTTGATATGGGAAATGCACTGCTGTTTGAAACCATTCCCACATATTAAGAAGGTTAAAAAAGCCAAAACACTGTGGTTTACCATGGCTGCCTGCAAGCCGAAATCTGTTGCCTGGCACTGCGTGAGTGATCTCTCATACCAAACCGGCAGGCAGAGGAAAAATGCGACCTTGTAACGAAAGAGTGTACCCACTGTTCTCTAAAATGTGTCTTTTTTTAACCACCTCTCCCTTCTCCTCCACCAGCTGCAAATGTTTCTCCTTTGCAGAGGCTAGTGAACATTAGAAAGAGAAAACGGAGGACGCAGGACGATATGTTCACGGAGCTCCAGATGTCCTCCCACGCTGATAGAGCACAGCAGAATGCGTGGAGGCAGTCAATGTCAGACATGAGAAAAGCACAATATGAACGAGAGGAGAGGTGGTGGGCTGAATGGCGGGATGAAAAGAGCAAGTGGCGGGCTGAAGATGATAGGTGGCGTCAGCTTGCAGACAGAAGGCAAGAGTCAATGCTCCGTCTGCTGGAGCATCAAACTGATATGCTCCAGCGTATGGTTGAGCTGCAGGAAAGGCAGCAGGAGCAGAGACCGCCGCTACAGCCCCTGTGTAACCAACAGCCCTTCTCCCCAAGTTCCATAGCCTCCTCACCCAGACGCCCAAGAACACAGTGGGGGGGCCTCCGGCCACCCAGTCACTCGACCCCAGACGATTGCCTAAGCATCAGAAGGCTGGCCTTCAATAAGAGTTAAAGTTTTAAAATGCAGTGTGTCCTTTTCCATCCCTCCTCCCCCACCCATCCCAGGCTACCTTGGCAATTATCCCCCTACTTGTCTGAGGAATTAATAAAGAATGCATGAATGTGAAATAACAATGACTTTATTGCCTCTGCAAGCGGTGCTCGAAGTGGGGAGGGGAGGATGGGGGTGGTTGGTTTACAGGGAAGTAGAGTGAACCGGGTGCGGGGGGAGTGCGGGGGCGGAGGGTTCATCAAGGAGAAACAAACAGAAGTTTCACACCGTAACCTGGCCAGTCACAAAACTCGTTTTCAAAGCTTCTCTGATGCGCACCGCGCCCTGCTGTGCTCCTCTAACCGCCCTGGTGTCTGGCTGCGCGTAATCAGCGGCCAGGCGAGTTGCCTCAACCTCCTACCCCGCCATAAATGTCTCCCCCTTACTCTCACAGATATTGTGGAGCGCACAGCAAGCAGCAATAACAATGGGGATATTCTTTTCGCTGAGGTCTGAGCGAGTCAGTAAGCTGCGCCAGCGCGCTTTTAAACGTCCAAATGCACATTCCACCACCATTCAGCACTTGCTCAGCCTATAGTTGAACAGTTCCTGACTCCTGTCCAGGCTGCCTGTGTACGGCTTCATGAGCCATGGCATTAAGGGGTAGGCTGGGTCCCCAAGGATCACGATAGGCATTTCAACATCCCCAACGGTTACTTTCTGGTCCGGGAAGAAAGTCCCTTCCTCCAGCTTTAGAAACAGACCAGAGTGCCTGAAGACGCGAGCATCATGTACCTTTCCCGGCCATCCCACGTTGATGTTGGTGAAACGTCCCTTGTGATCCACCAGGGCTTGCAGCAGCATTGAAACGTACCCCTTGCGGTTTATGTACTCGGTGGCTTGGTGCTCCGGTGACAAGATAGGGATATGGGTTCCGTCTATGGCCCCACCACAGTTTGGGAATCCCATTTCAGCAAAACCATCCACTATTGCTTGCACGTTGCCCAGAGTCACTACCCTTGATATCACCAGGTCTTTCATTGCCCTGGCAACTTGGATCACAGCAGCCCCCACCGTAGATTTGCCCACTCCAAATTGATTCCCGACTGACCGGTAGCTGTCTGGCATTGCAAGCTTCCACAGGGCTATCACCACTCACTTCTCAACTGTGAGGGCTGTTCTCATCCTGGTATTCTGGCGCTTCAAGGCAGTGGAAAGCAAGTCACAAAGTTCCATGAAAGTGCCCTTACGCATGCGAAAGTTTCGCAGCCACTGGGAATCGTCCCACACCTGCAGCACGATGCGGTCCCACCAGTCTGTGCTTGTTTCCCGGGCCCAGAATCGGCGTTCCACGCCATGAACCTGCCCCAGTGACACCATGATTTCCACATTGCTGGGGCCTGTGCCTTGTGAGAGGTCTATGTCCATGTCAATTTCCTCATCACTCTCTTCGCCGCGCTGCAATCGCCTCCTCGGCTGGTCCGGGTTTCGCCTTGGCATGTCCTGGCTCTGCATATACTCCAGGACAATGCGCGTGGTGTTCATAGTGCTCATAATTGCCGCGGTGATCTGAGCGGGCTCCATGATCCCAGTGCTAGCTATGGCGCCTGGTCTGAAAAAAGGTGCGAAACTAGTATCTGACGGACCAGGAGAAGGAGGGAGGGCGGGAGGGAGGGAGGGCCGAGTGACGACATGGCGTACAGGTACAGGTACAAGGAATTAAAATCAAGAAAGGTGGCTGTGCATCAGGGAGAAACACAAACAACTGTCACACAGAATGGTCCCCCCAAAGATTAAACTGAAAACCCTGGGTTTAGCAGGCCGTTGATTTCATGGAAGGAGGGGAAGCAAATGAATACAGAACAAATCTATTTTTTACATCTTAAGCTGGCAGCCGATGGTGCAGCATGACTGATAGCCTCTGCAGTACGATGACGACGGATACCAGTCGTAATATACCATCTTCTACCAAAAGGCAAGGGGCTGCTGCTGTGTAGCAATGCAGCCCCACGTCTGCCAGCCCCATGTCTGCCAGCACCCAGATCGCCCTCGGCCTCTTCTGGGTGCTTAGCAGACAATACTGGGCAATTGACAGAAAATAGTATACTACAACTGATAGCCATCATCATCGAGACAGTAGCATGTCTGCCCAGGTGCCCATGATTGACAGCCACTGCAGTACGACGATGACGGATACCAGTCGTAATATACCATCTTCTACCAAAGGGCAAGGGGCTGGTGCAATGCAGTCCCACATCTGCCAGCACCCAGAGGACATATGGTGACGGTGAGCTCAGCTGAGCTGAGTGGGCTCCATGCTTGCCGTGGTATGTTGTCTGCACAGGTAACCCAGGTAAAAAGGCGCGAATCTATTGTCTGCCATTGCTCTGACGGAGGGGGAGGGGCCTGACGACATGTACCCAGAACCTCCCGCAACACTGTTTTGCATCATCCGGGCATTGGGATCTCAACCCAGAATTCCAATGGGCGGCGGAGACTGCGGGAACTGTGGGATAGCTACTCATAGTGCAATGCTCCGGAAGTCGACGCTAGCCACGGTACTGTGGACACGGTCCGCCGACTAGAGCACTTAGAGCATTTTATGTGGGGACACACACAATCGGCTGTATACAACCGATTTCTATAAAACCGGCTTCTATAAATTCGAACTAATTTCGTAGTGTAGACATACCCTAACTTTGACAATTTGGAGGTCCCACCGAGATGGCAACTGTCTTCACTGGGGCTGTGTGATTCCTGACCGTTTTTGTAGGACGACCGTGGCAGCCGGCACCTGGGCATTTGGCCCGAGCGATCCTCCTCCTGAATGGAAGAGCGCACGACTACAGTGAAGTCTATGCCATCGAACCTGTTGGTTCCCACTCTGTTCTGGTAGGGATCCCGGGATCTGACATCAGGAATCTGGTCAGGTAATTATTTCTGTGTTTTGTCTGGACTGAGGACTGTCCTGTCTCTGTGTCTATCCATCCTCCTGTGGAGTGTTTGAGTCTGGGTGCCGTCTCCATCCGGGGATCGGCCGACCACGGGGTTCCTGTCCCCGCAGTCTGAGTGAGTGAAATCTGCACAATCGCAGCCGCACCCCACCTTGGGTAAAACCCTTGGTGTGAAAGCAAGGGCGATTGAGGCAGTAGCCTGTGGGCTCCTTTTGTGTGTTGCACCGGGCATCGCTCTGACGAACCCGAATTTCCTTCTTGTGTGATTGGTGTGTGTAAAGTCCTCCTGTATTGGTAACCAGACGTCTAAGTCGGGACAGTTCCCTAAAGGAACGCCGGATCTGTATTTTAGGAAGGGTCTGGACTCCTGTAAATTTCTGGAAAAATGGTCTAGGCTAACTCAGGGAGATCCCAAAACTCAGTGGCCACTGTTAAAACCTCGGAACAAGGACTGAGTGGACGTTTTAAAAGACAAACTCGGCCAACCTAAAACTAAATTGGCTAAAGGAGAGGTTAATTGTTTCATGCAGTGGTGGGAAGAGGCAAATCATAGGTGGACAAAATCAAAACTCGCCTCTTTCAAATATATTCAAATAATAAGTTAAAAGCATTATTAAAAGCCTACTCTCCCACCACCAGACCGAGTGCTCCCCTCTACCCCATTCTCAAAAAAAAAAAAAACACCCCTGGATTGATCCCAACCCCTCCATACGCCCATCTCATTGTAAAAAGGGTAAAAAGCCCCTTGTTCTGTTCCCCTTCATTGTCTGCCTCAGAAACTGATTCTTTAGTGTTCCATTACCAATTCAGCAAGGAGGGTGGACTCTTCAACTAGCCCCACCCTTCCTGGTCCCTTTCCTTGACCATTTCTTTCAAAATTGTGAAATGACCACACTATCACTCACAAAAACGGTTCATTGGAAAAAGCAGGATCAGGCCCAGACAAGCAGGCAAGCAACAGATAAAGAAACTGAAAAACAGGTTGGAAGCTCTAAGGGCATACTGTCAGGAGTAAGTGCAAATATGAACCCCTGAAACAATACTTAAAATGGTGAAATCTAAGTTGATAAAGGTGTCATTTTGTGAGATAAACAAGTGATTTAAGGAAAGAGAGTGAAAAGTTAACTCTACAGAGGCTGGAGAAAATTAAACAGTTAAACCTTGTAAAAACGTTAAGGACCTTGTTAAAAGAATTCTTGGTTTCTTTACAGCCATTCTAAAGGGAAAAATGGGCCCTTTTCCAAAAGAATGTCTGCAAATAATCCAGGTAAAGAGACTATCTAATTAAAATCATTTGACTATAAACAATTTAGTCAAATTTGCTAAAAGAACATAGGGGGGTTCTATTGGAACTTAACTGCCCCACATGTATAAAGGTGATGTAATCTATGTACAGCTATGTAAAAACAAAGCAGTGTAAGAGGGATGTTAAGGAAGAGAAAATGTGTATGTATCTGTCTGTCTGTGGGAATATGTGAGGTTTGTAAAATTCCTGTTTGTAGGTTTAAGATAAATTGGTTTGGTTTTGTTTATAATGCCACTAAAAATCCATTTGACTCTTTCTTTAATTCAAAGTTGCAAAACTGACAGACCTTTTTGCCAGACACAGGTAATCAGTGTTGGTCGACTTTGGGATTTGGTAGTTAACCCTTAAGGGGTAACTTGATTCTTTACAAAATTTAAAATGTTTTTAAATAAAGACCAAGTCATGGCTGCAGCAGGGCAGTCAAAATCAGAAGAATAGGGAGAGATTCTGGATTCTTTTTGTTTGGTTGATTGGGGTTTTTTTGTAACAAAATAGCAGAGCCCGTCATCCCCCTGGCAGAGGGGCAGGCATACCAGCACCTGGGCACGCCAACAGGGTTCCGTGTCCGGCAAACACCCAAGGACACCATCCAGGAGATCTTGCAGGATGCTGCCAAGATTGATGCCTCCCTGCTGGCACCGTGGCAGAAGATAAACGCCCTGAACACCTTCCTGATCCCACGCATCTCGTTCACCCTAAGGGGATCCGCCGTGGCAAAGGTGACCCTCAACAAGGCAGACAAGATCATCCGGAAGCTGGTGAAGAAGTGGCTGTTCCTTCCCCAGAGAGCCAGCAACGAGCTGGTCTACATCGCCCACAGGCACAGCGGCGCCAACGACCCCCACATGGGTGACCTGTGCGACGTCGCAGTGATCACCCACGCCTTCCGCCTGCTGACATGTCCTGATGCCATGGTGGTCACTTCACTGTGGTCCTGCACTCGCAACGCCACGCGTCGCCTGGGGAAGCGGATCGGCTGCCGCTGGCAGTGGTGCGAGGAGCACCAGGAGCTGGGAGTCCGAGTGCCGCAGATCAGGTCGGACGACAACACCATCGTCACCCCGACGGCCAGGGGCTTACTGGAGAGGGCGTAAACCGGACCAGGGTAAAGCCTTTGAGTTGACCAGCAAGTGGGACGCTAGCAACCACTTCCTCGCCGGGGGTGGCTTCACCCATTTCGCCGACTGGCGGTTCATTCACCGTGCCCGGCTCAACTTCACCAGAACCGCCTGGTGAAAGCCATCGCGCCACGCCTAGGGGAGATCTCCATGAACTTCACCATCGCCGGTACTGACAGCCAGCTACAACCTGACATGGTCGTCACTGACGAGGCCCAGAAAAAGATCATTCTCGTCGACGTCACGGTCTCCTTTGAGAACAGGACCCCGGCATTTTGCGAAGCCCAAGCTCGTAAGCTGGAAAAGTACGCCCCCCTGGCTGACACCCTTGGGGGGCTGGCACACTGAAGGGCTCCTCCAAGGGACTGTGTAAAGCTGGGGCTGTAGCCCATAGGGCTGGCTCGTCCTCATTCTATTCAGCTGTAATGCAAGGAACCCACAGGCTGTATCCTGTCAGACATTCGCTCAAGCAAGTTAGCGTAAGTGCAGTCGAGTATCGTCGGCCTGTGACACAGATAAATGGTCTGACAGTTACTCTGAGATTTTGGGGAACTAGCAATAACTTGCGTGATAACAGGAGTTGGAACTTAACGGTACACGGCAGTCGCAGGAACATGGACATGATAATGAGCTAAAATAGCATTAATATGTATCACTGTGTCAGCCTATAGCTAGGCCCTACCAAATTCACGGCCACGAAAAACATGTCACGGACCATGAAATCTGGTCTCCCACCATGAAATCTGGTCTTTTGTGAGCTTATACCCTATACTGTACAGATTTAATGGGGGAGACCAGTGTTTCTCAGACTGGGGGCCCTGACTCAAAGGGAGTTGCGGGGGGGGGGGGTCACAAGGTTATTTTAGAGGGGTCACGTATTGTCACTCTTACTTCTGTGCTGCCTTCAGAGCTCGGCGGCTGGAGAATAGTGACTGTTGGCTGCACGCCCAGCTCTGAATGCAGCACCACTGCCAGCAGCAGCACAGAAGTAAGGGTAGCAATACCACAACCCTCCCTCCCCCAATAACCTTGTGACCCGCCCACCAACTCCTTTTTGGGTCAGGGCCCTACAATTACAACACCATGATATTTCAGATTTAAATAGACAAAATCATGAAATTTATGATTTTTAAAATCCCATGACCATAAAATTGACCAAAATGGACCATGAATTTGGTAAGGCCCTACCTATGGGGTAAGTGCTCCCCAGTGTTATGAGGGTGAGGAAGTTAGATTTGGGCATGGGGAGGCTGAGCATTAGCATGAATATTCATGATAGTGCTCAGGCCCTATAATAGGGCGAACCACCATAAACCCGGCTTCATTCCCACCCCCTGCTCCAGAGGCTGGGGGCTGTAGCAGGAGGGGGGCTCAGTTTAGGGGATGAAGGTCTGCTGGACTCACCCTGCCCCCACAGGTGACACCTGTGCTCCCCCAAGCCCAGGCTGTGTCCACCCAGAGCAAGATTCCCTCCCAGTACATTGTAGCTAAGGCGAAGATGCACTGGGCTGGGAGCCAGGAGATCTGCTCCCATGTCTGCTGTCTAGTGCTCATCACAGCCCTTGTTACTGATTTGTTACCCACACACTCTAGGGCACCCACCTTTACCTGTCCGTGGGCTCAAGGTGTAACCCGGTTCATTTAGGCACCCCCGCGCTTTCCCAGTTCCTAGGGCTCAGGGTGTAATTTTCTGCAGGTTTGTGGGGCCTTTTACCAGTGAAAGAGCCTTGCACAGTAATATCCTTAACCTCTGTTTATTAACAGCTACCCAAACAGAACACACAGGGGAAGCAGACAATGCTCACCACTCCCAGTAAGGCAGAGGAACTTTTCCTGGGGCTAGTCAGTGCCAGGTCATGTGGGGCTCCAGCTGCTGCATTGAGGGCTGGCAGGGTGCTGAGGTCTGGCAGCTCTGATCTTGGGCTGTGCCCTGGAGTTAGCGTCCAAAGAACTTCCTTCCTTTTGGACCCCAGTTTATAAAGTGAAACTTGAGTCCTGCTTAGCTGTTCCTGACCCAATCATTGTAAACTAAAGTTCTACAAAACAATCCTTGTGCATTATGAAACAATTCTTTACCCAATCAGACCCCACCACCTTAGTTGATTTAAATCTTGTAAAATGAGTTATGGACTAGACAGAAACAATCAAAGAACCAGACAGAGACCACATGGCTAAACAATAGAGAAGTGGGCACCGTAAAGGCAAAATGTTAGAAGTAGCGATTTCACACCCACAACTGTTGCTAAGTGGTTTCTTGCCAGACAGAACCCTATCAAACAAAGTTTTCTTAATGATCTTAAGGTCTAGTGATGGTGGGTGCTATTAGGACAGGAGCGCCGCCTTAACAGCCCGATACTAGATTATTTTGATATAATTTAGAGGGAATGTGAGGATGTGACTCTGTTTCCTGGCTCAGGGCTGCTGCCGTTTACTGCAGAAAAAGGCCTCAGACCTTACAGATTAGTGCCCTGTCTGGCAACCAGCTATGAGTCCCCAGCCTTCTTCAAATCAGCTGCATAAGGCCACTTCAGGCAGAGGTGGGACTAGACCCCAGCTCAGATCCCAGCCTCAGACACAACCTTTCACACAGAATGTGCCACATATCTGTGCCATTGTTAGCCTCACTTTAACCACAGTCACAGTCCCCTCCCAGAGCCGGGGGGAGAACTGAGGAGCCCCAATCTGCAGGATTCTTTAACTCTCCAGTAAATCGCTGTGTATCCCAGGGGCCAACTGCGTCCCACTCTTTGTGTGGCTCCGTATAAAAGCTCCAGCTTGTTCCTGGAGCACAAGTGGTAACGCTCAGGCCTGTGGGGCTGACGGACCAAAGCTCACACCGGGCTGATGATCCCTGGGGCGCCTGAGGCAGTTTCTAATCTTCTTAAAACCACCCTCCAAGTATATTTCATTCTCCCAGGGCGCAAACATCCCCTGACCCAGGCTGGAGCCCTGAGAGCCTAGAACCGGCCAGTGATGGTGCCAGGTGCGACCCAACCCAAGTGCCCTGTGCTGCAGCCATTTGCTGCTTAGGGCCAGGGGCAGAGCCATCCAGAGCCCCGCAGGCCCTCACTGCCCTTTCTTTGCCTTCCCTTAGGTATGGGGTGAGCGCTCAATACGCCTTTGCCGTCAGCCTGAAAAGAATCTATTGCCAGACCCAATCTGATCTGAAAGCCGTGCTGCCCAGGAGGGAGCTGGGGGACATGCAGTGGGCCCTTATTGGAGAGGACCGCCTGTACAACCCAGACCAGGGGAACATCGTGGCTGCCAGGCCGATGAGGAACCAGTCTAACAATGCCAGTGACCACGCCGAGTGGCGCCTGCTCCAGGGCGGCCGGAACAGCCCCGTGCAGAAGCTCCTGGCCCGGACCTCCAGGGAGAACAACAATAACATCTGCCTGATCCTCTTCACCCTCAACTCGCCCTGTGTGGGGAAGTGCCTGCTGGTGAACAGGCCCCACAACATCCTACAGATGGTGAGCGACACCTTCCGCCACATTGACAGCGACTACAAGGCCTTCGTCTTCGAAAGGATCTTCTGGAGGGACTGGGATAATGAGACACGTGAGAGCCTGCTGCAGGCCTGGCACCAGCTGAAGAACGTGCCCCTGTATCGCTGCGACAACAACGGCTGCAAGGACTGCAGCGGGAACAACCCCCAAACCAACGCCTGCTTGGACAGGATGTGAGCCGTGGAGCGGCCGCTGATCTCACCTCGCAGGGGGTAGTAGGGAAAAGCAGGCGGCACAGGGGAGAGCAGAGGATACAGAGGTGAATGGGGCACCGTCAGAAGGATGGGGGGTGGCAGGGCAGGGGACACCATCGCAGGGTTGGGGGATGCAGGGGTGGAGGTGGTGGGACCTTTCTTCTTGCAAGGCCTGTAATTTTGGTGAGTCCACATACACACACATACCGCGTATGATTAACACCAATAAAGTGTCAGAGCATCCTGGGGCCTCCTGTCTCTGTCCGTGTGTCTTGGCTTTCCAGGGAGCACGAGTCCTCCCAGTCGCCCTGGCAGTGCCCCTTTCATTGGGCCAGGCCTGGGCCCCACTTTTTGCCTGGGACTCCCCCTGAGCCCACACCCCTGGCAGAGTCATCCCTTGGGAGCGACACAGGCCAGCCTTTCCAAACACTGAGCTTGCTATTGATTACCCTGGCCATCTGCTGCCATCTGCTGGTGAACTGGAGGAAGACACATGACTAGCACAAGGAGCAGATCCTAGTTTGCATGTTTCCTGCCAGCCCCCACTGGCTGGATCAGACGGCACCAAAGCTCACAGAGCAGCAAGGAGACACAACTCTTGGTGGGAAGGGGCTGAAAGGGGATCAGGGCAGATCTGTTCTGTATGCCCTCGGCTGGGAGCATGGTGACTTGGAGGCCACACACACCACCCCATGAGAACTGCTGGGCAAAGCGCTCTGGCTCCAGCGCTGGGTGCTCATCCACCTGCAATGGGACATGTACATGTCCCGTCACTCCATGGAGACCTGCAGCTCCTCAGACTGACTGGATGAGGCTCCAGTCGGTGGCTGGAGGCTCTGAGGTTCCGCGCTGGGGATGGGGAACGGGGGGCAGGAGGGCCGGTAAGATAGAAACACGGGCCTGGCCTGGCTTGGTGAGTCGTACATGCCAATTTCACTGCATCCAGCTTCTCTCCTCGAGCCAGTCTCACCTGCTTGTTAACCAGGCAGGGATCAGCTGGTGTGGACTGGTGGGTGGTAAAGGCCACTGCCAGGGTCAGGTGCCTCTCACCTGCTCCAAAGACAATTCAGAGGAGAAAAAACAGGTTTCTATTCGGGGAAGGCAGCTCTAATCAAACACAAAAGAACCCGATAAAGCCTGAACATCTGGGCAATGTGCAGTGAAGGAACTGTAGCAATCTGAACGAATTCTATTTAATGGAAAATTACAAGGATCGTTCAATCACACAATTAGAAAGTGACAGGGAAAGATTTGTGCGTCCCCCCCGCTCCACCTTCCCATTGTCCACAAGGCTGCTGATAACTCTCCTTTCACGGCCTTCGCCAATGGACACCCAAGAGCAACCTGTCCCCAGCTCCACTGAACCTGCAGGGAAGGCAACACCAGCACAGTCACCTCTCCTGGGTACAGGCACAAGGACATCGCCTGTGCGGGGAGCGTGGGGCCGAGGGATGAGCTGCCATAAGGCAGATACAAGCAGGGGGGTGACTGCTGAGGGGTTGTGTCAGCGGGACAGTTTGGGGGACGTTGTGCACAGTCACTAACCCCCCAGAGTGCTCAGGGAGCAGTGGCACCAGCTGATCTGCCCGGGCTCTCCCCTGCCCTCCCCCATGAACCAAACCTCACCGTCGTGGAGCAGGCTGACAAGGGACACCTCCCAGTGGCTGGCTGACACCTCGGCCAACACTAGGGACTGGACCAGCAACGCCAGGGCTAAACACACGAGACTTTACAGTTCGTGACAAAGCGCCAGGCTCTCAGGCTTAGCGTTGTCACAGACTCCCCGTGTCTGCAGCACAGGGCAGGAGGCCAACCGCAGCCCCGCACCAGGGGTTTCACAGGCAAAAGTGCGACAAACATCTGACGTGTGTGTGTCAGGGATTCACACCATAACTGACCCAGCGTCAGAGTTGTGAAGCACAAACCTGTTTTCAAGGGGGCTTTTCACTGAGTGAATCACATGAAACCAGAGCATGGCAGCGCCTTGGACCCCAGTCCTGCACCAGGCCCCATCGTGCTAGGCGCTGTACAAACCCCAAAGGAAAAGACACTCAGCCCCCACTTAGATCAGCAGCAGGCAAAGTTGAGACTAGAACCCAGCTCTCTAAGGTGGCAGACCCCAGTCTCATACACAGCCTTTCACACTGAATGTGCCACATAGATGTGCTGTTGTTAGCCTCTCTTTAACCACAATCACAGTCCTCTCCCACAGCCAGGCAGAGAACTGAGGAGGGTCATGCAGCCATCAGGGCTTGGGAGGAACCCACTGAATGTCTAATAAACCTGGGGAGACCGCCGGTCTGCGCGCCCCTTCTGCACCCAGGTGGCAAGGGAACAATAGGGCAGGGCGGGTCGTGCCCCTTGGCAGCTGTGCTAGCACCTGGGCCCTGTGGGCACTTGCCCAGGGAAGGGGTTTATAGCCCAGCCTGGCTGAGTGGGACACTCCCCCGCACCCGCCTGCACTGAGCTGCTATTGGCCCCAGCTTGAGAAATAAACAGGCCCATGTGGCCGTGATGGTGGCTCAAGAGCCATGGGACCAGCAGCCTCCAGCCTCCAAGGGACCAGCCGCTGACAGCCTCATCTCTGGCAGGGGAGTGGGCAGAGGCCTCCCTCCCAAGGCCCTCACCCTTCCTCTGGGGGCAAAGGCACCTCCCTGCCCCCAGCCTCAGCCCTATGATCCCCTGAGAATCCGGCTGGGATCCGGGTCAAAAGGAGGGAGCAGGGCGGGGCAGGGGTCCCCAGCGGGACAGGAGGGAGGTAGAGCAGCACAGCAAAGGGTTTTCCGGAAGGGATGCAGAGAAGGTATCTCTGGCAAGTGGGGGAGAGCAGGGGGCGTGGGGGAAAGCAGGGGAAATGGGAGAGAGCAGGGTACATGGGGGAGAACAGGGGGCATAGACGTTGCTCACTCTGACCTGTGGCCCCCCAGCTCAGCCCAGGGAAGGTCGAGAGACGCCGGTGTGGTGCTCTGTACCCCTGTATTCACCCCGTGCACACTATTACAATACTCTGTACAAAGATACCTTGGGAGGTATCATGTGAGAACTCATAACCCGCTGGTCAATACTGTCCAGATAAAATATGTGTGGCCACATTGTATGTGAAGTTATCAGATTCCCCAGTATGGTGGAATATTCCAAGTCTGGGGAGTGGCCAGACCAGTTCCTTGGGGACAAAGGCCAAGCTGATGCTTCAGCCAGGTGTAAACAAGGTCACTGGGCCATCACCTGCTAAATGGCTCTTCATGGGCAGAAAAAGGACATGGGCGAAAAATCTCCATTTTAAAAAGACGCAGATTGAGGGTCCCGTCCACACAGACTTTCTGTCTTCTGAACATCAGCTGGAGCTTCTCGAAGAAGGGAAAGGACTATAAGAAGGAAGGACCGAAGCCCCAAATCATTCCTCCCTTTCGCTCACCCATGGCCCCCACGACACCTGAAGACCAAAGGGAGCAGCATTGGCCTGGGGGAGGGATCCTGACTGAATGAAGTTCAGCCCGTAGGACCTGCTGGAACATGTGGTGAGAGACCTGGCTTTGGATTCACTCTGGTTTGTTAAGTTGGGCCTTAGTCGTGTTTTATTTTTATTTTTCTTGTAACCGATTCTGACTTTTATGCCTCAGAACTTGTATTCATTTAAAATCGATCTCCTTGTAGTTAATAAACATGTTTCATTGTTTTATCTAAACCAGTGTGTTTGCAAAATTTCATTTGAGAGAACAGCTTTGGTGCATTTCATTTTCTATTAACAAAATGACAGACTTCATATGAGCTTGTGTTGTACAGGAGAGAGCCGGCCGTACAAGATGCACATTTCTGGGGAAAGCCTGGGGCTGGGAGTGTGCTGCTGTCGCTCTGCAGTGTAATCCAGGAGTGGCTGGCAGCACTCACACCATATAACTGGGAGTGACTGACCTGCTGGAGGCTGGGTGTGAGCAGACCAGTCGTGGTAGCTACCACAGCGCAGGAATGTAAAAGGCACCTGGGATGCTGGAGGATTGACTATGACCATTTATTCATTAATATTACCACTGCTATACAATTGCAGCAAATCTTGTACAGAGTATGTCATGTGAGGTGTCACTGGAGAAGTGATACTCTATCAAGGCGTAGGGAACATGAGGGCTGCAGTTTGGGATGGTGTGGGGGGGTAACACTGTCCACAGAGGGGTGATCCCAGGGGAGCCGGCACCTCTGGGGAGGAAGGAAACAGACACAGAGACGTGAGGCCAAGGGCTGCTCTGAAGCTTTATTGGTGTCGATCACAGGGCAGAGAATGACCAAAACTGGGTTTGTCAGGCACAGAGTTATCCAAACCCAACCCCCAAAATGGGCCCTGGGGTCTGCCCTGGCCCCTGGCACAACCCCCCTTCCCCCTCTCCCACCTGCATGCCATGCTCTGGACAGGAATCCCACATGCTACTCCCTGGCTAGAGCAGGGAGTGCATCTGCTGGACTGGGAAGGGGGGGGCACAGTTGCAGGGGAAACCCAGGGCCCTGATACCAGGGGCATGGGCAGCCTGGAAATGAGATACAGAGAGAGAGTGAGGGGAGATCACACAGCAAACCCAGTGCCCAGATGCCATGGGGATGGCCACCTTAAAATGAAATAGCAAAATAGAAGGAGAGGTATGTGTAAGGCATGGACAGATGGGCTGACAGATGGATAGGCTGACGGATGAGCGGTTTGACAGGAGAATAAATGGATGAGTTGACAGATACACGGATGGGATATGGACAGACAGATGGATGGATGGATGGGTTGGCAGACAGATGGGTTCATGGACAGACAGATGGCTGGATGGGTTGAAGGATGATGGATGGACAGGTTGAAGGATGGGTGGGTTGGCTTTTGATTGATTTCATTGCAGCTTACATGCTCCTCCCACTTTGGCACCTTCACCCATGGGTTTGGCTCAGTTTTTGATTGATGTTAGGCAGAGATTCCTGTTGACATTCTTCTCCTTGCAGCTGTGGCAGCCCTTGTCATCGCACTGGTACATGGGCACGCTAAAGACTAGACTGCAGCTCAGAGACCACCCAGGAATGGGGAGCGTGGGTAGGGGGTCATGTTCTTGATTGGAGCTTGACATGCACAAAGAGCGGATGGAGGTTTAGAACGCAGCTTGTGGTGCTGGAGGCTGGCAATTCTAGATTGGTGCACGCTTGGGGAGAAGAATGGGCTTGTAGGTTGAAGACGAGCAAACCCCGGGCTGGGCTTCTAGGCTGGAGCACCACCAGAGATGGGGGTGGGGTTCTACACTGGAGCACACCCAGCGATGGGGCTCTACAGTGGAGATTTTAGCACATCAAGGGATGGGGTTCTAGACCGGAACACACACTGGGGTTCTAGGTTGGAGCACATACATGGATCAGGTTCTAGATTGACACATGTCCATGAATTTGGTTCTAGATTGCAGTGCTCCAAATCAATTGGGGTTCTAAACTGGGGCACACATCAGAATGAGGTTCTAGATTGGAGCTTGGTAGCTAGTTGGGACGTGTTTCTGTTACACTCAGCGAGCCAGAAGCGCATGCACCGCAAGGGAGACCTGTGGAAGAGCGATCCCCACATGGTTCTCAGCCCCGCTTCATCGTGCCTCTTCCCAGCCAGGCAGGGGTTGTTTTCAGGGTTCATCACAGCGCAGTCCCAGCAGCCGTTGTTGTCGCAGCGCAGCACGAGCACGTTGCGCAGCTGGTGCCAGGCCGGCAGCAGGTCCTGGCGGGTCACTTCAGGCTTCATGTCGTAGTCGAAGATCTTCTGGAACACGAAGGCCTTGTAGTTGTTGTCAATGGCCGAGAAGGCAGCGCTGGTCATCTGAACGATGTTGGAGCGCCCGGCCTCGCGCAGACATTTGGTGGAGCCGGGCGAGCTCAAGGTGAATAAGATCAAGCAGCTGTTCTGGCCGTAGGTCCTGGCCGGGAGCTGGGCCACAAGGCTGTTCGGGCCCCCCTGGAGCAGGCACCACGGCGCCACTCGCCGTGCTCCATGTAATTCCCACTCCTTGTAATCACTTCCTTTGGCCGGGCAACCACGATCTTCCCAAGGGGCGGGTTGTACAGGAAAGTGGTGGTGGGGGAGGGGGCTGTTTCTCTGAGCTTCATGCAGTCACAAAACCAGGGCTTTTGTCTTTTCAAATATTTATAAGAGCATGCTAATATAGCTTTATTCCTAAGAAACATCACTTTGTTGCAGTAGTTAACAGCTTCAAATAACAAGGCGTGGGGGGGGGGGTTACAAATTGTTCCGTTTAAATTTTAAAAAGTGGCGAAATTTGTGTATAAGCTGCTTTCTTAGTTTCGCCCAGTATGAAGCATGTTAATATAGCTTTGTTCCTCTCATGCATTCACAGTCACACGTTACAAAGCTCACATTAGAAGAACTCCTTACAGCTAACGTCAATTTCCAAGTTTTGTTTGTCTGTTTTTTGTCCTCTGGTCAAGTCACTTGGGCAAAACTCTGAAAATCAAACTAGCGCTTTTTTGAAAGAACTGCTTTAAACATGTCTTTTTATGTTTTATTTTATTATTGTAAAACCCCTTCTTTGTCCATGCTGATGTATCTGAATTTTCACTAGGAAGCACATCTGGTCACTGTAGCTTTTCATGTTAGCAAAATAAAGTATTCCCGGGCTGGAGGTGGAAGACTTTCTCTTAATTTACAGCTGTGACTGAGGGTCTGTGTTTTTAATCCTGCTGTGTCACCCTTTCTCTTTATGTTAGAACAGGTGCCTCTCGCTGTAAAAGTTGTATCATTTCTTTACAGAATTTTTTCCTGTTAGCAAAAGGATTAAGAAAAGACTTTGTTTCTTCAGGGCGAGTGTTTATCTTACATCTTCACACTGTGTGAAGGGGGTGGGGAGGGGGGCTCTTGTTGTAAAATGCCAGAGCACAGCCATAGCTGATGCAGGTTGGCAAAGGACAGAGCCCCCACCCTGCATCCTCCCAACCCCCGCACCCCAGCACTGCTCTGAGAACCCCCCAAATTCCCTCTCACTGCCCCAACCCCCACCCGTTCCCCAGCTCTGAGTCTGGGCTGGTTGTCACCAGCAGGGCCCTGGCCCAGTGAGTGGGTCAATGGAGCACAGCCGGAGCAGGAGGAGGATTTGCCTCTCCCTGCACTCCGGGTGGGTGGGACAGAAACATTGTGCAGCCAGGAAGCTGTGAAACCCCCTTGTTAGCAGGTGGCTCTGGGAGGGGCCCACCTGGCGATTCCATAAGGGGAGAGCGACTCCGAGGGCCGCCCAGCGCGAGCCAGGGAGATGCCGTCCAGCGGGAGGCTCCTGTCAGGAGCGCCACCAGCTTTTTTGCCGCCCTAGGTGGCGGAAGGTCCCGCCCCCGAAATGCTGCCCCCAACAGAGGCGGTGGAAGGTCCCACTCCTGAAATACCAACGACGACCGGGGCGGTCACCGCCCCCCAAATGTTAGTGCCCGGTCGCCTAATGGATTGCTCCAGCCCTGTCTCGTGGCCTGGAGCTCAGTCGCCCTGGCCCTGTGCATGGCAGCCCCAGGTAACGCCTTCCCCCTGGGTAGCCCCAGGCTGTGCCCCCCGGGATCCCCATCTCACTGCTCCCCTGGGTGGGGGCTGCGGGAGAAATGAACACACAGGGGAATCACACAGAAGCTTTTCCTTCTTGTGGAAAAAGTTCTGCTCTGATTTATTGATCTGCTGCAAATAGCTGAGCGTGTCTGAAAGGCAGCTGCAGAGGGCATCCAGGGGGCAGATACAGGGTCCCTGCGCAGGGCAGGGGGAGTGCAGTGCAGGGAACAGGCACCCCAAGGGTAGTTCATTTGGTAAAATAGCTGCATCCATATCCCCCCCCCCCCATCGGTACACAGAAGGGGGAAGCCAAGAATACTAATTCCTAGCTGCTATAGAGACATCTCCTCTGGGGTTTTCAAAAAAGCTTTACACAGGGGGTAAATAACATCCCCCCCCCCCCTTTAACAGATGGGGAAAGTGAGGCAGAGCTTTGCCTGCGGAGCAAGGATTAGAACTCAGGTTACCAGAGTCCCACTATAGCACCTTCCCCACAAGCCCCCTTGACCTCTTGAACACTTACCCCTACTCCTCTCAGTGCAACCTCTTCCTCACTGTGTGTAATAACCTCTCTGTTTCTTGTCCTCACCCTGTTTCACTTTCAGGCTTAATCACTTCCCCTTTATTTACAAGGGAAGATCACACTGGTCATGCACCAAGGAGGGACACACCAAGGTGGGGAGCTGTGGTGCATGACCATCAGCAAATGGAAGTCCTGCGATCTGAGGCGGGAGTCCCGGCAGTCTCCACCTCTCACTCCGGTCTCGTGGATTGCACAGCGGTCACCCAGCGCGGCCCCAGTCAAGGTCATCTAGTCCAGTCCCCTACACTCAAGGCAGTGTATTATCTAGACCATCCCTGACAGGTGTTTCTCTAACCTGCTCTTAAAAATCTCCAGTGACGGAGATTCCACAACCATTGTCCCTTGTCCAAACTTTTCTGAGATCTAGTTCATTTTCGCTGAGGAACATTTGATTTAGCGATTGCTCGCTTCTCTCCTTCACTCGCTTCCCGCTCACAAGAACCGCTCTCGCTCCTTCTCCAGCAAAAAGCGCCGCCCCGCTCAGCGCAATGAAACGACGGTGTGCCCACGATCCCACACGCACGCATGCGCACAGGGAAAGCGAGCGAGCGAGGGAATGCGTGAGAGCGCTGTGTGGCATGAGACAGTAGAAACCAGGCTATTTAATACTAGCAGACAGAGCAGAACTAGATCCAGTGGCTGGAAGTTGAAGGGAGACAAATTCAGATTGGGAAAATGAGGCCTGGAAACTGCATAATCCTTATGCAGCAACAAGGGGTTCAATATTTAGGGGTTCCTCTTAACATGACAAAACAGAACCGGCTCAAGCCCCCACCCAGTAATCTGGGGAAACTAAACCCCACCCTGGGCACCTGGAAGAGGCAATAATTCCCCATTCGCAAGCCCTGAGTCTGTGTGTAACAAAAGAAAACCTGTATAGAAAGGGAGCGGGGACCCAACATTATTTTGGGAAAACACTGCAGTGATGGATTCAAAAGCCTGCAAACCACAAGTGAATACCTGCCCCCAGTATCTTGGGTAGGGTCCTTTGCCTCAGTGTCCCACCTTGCGGTGTGAAAGTCTGGCAGATGAATATCCTTTCAACATGCCACTCCCCTTTTCCCTCCGCTGCATCCCACTCACAGCTGCTTGTGCGAAGCCAGCAAGGTCCCACAATTCAGGGGTGTGATCATGTGGGTTCTCGCCCCACCCCTAAAGGGGAGGGTTGTGCAATGCCACTGGTGCTGCCGTTATCTCTGCTGCCACTTGCCACTCGCTGGGGCGTTTGCGCTGATCTCTGCCACCCAGGGCCAGCACCAGGCACCAGCCGAGCACGCTGGTGCTTGGGGCAGCAGATTGAACGAGGCGGCATTCCGCCCAATCCTAGGGCGGCATGGCCGCTTTTTTTGTTTGTTTGTTTTGTTCCGCTCCGGCTGCCCTGTAGGGGGCAGCGGCGCAGAGGACGGGAGCGCCCTGCAGCAAGCCCGGCAGGGCAGTCCTCGTCCTTCCCTCCCCGCCGACCGGAGTGGAGCCCTCCTGGCAGGTGGCAGGCGGCGCGGTGCGATGGAAGGGGCCACGTGGCAGCACCCCGCTGTAGCCCTGGCCAACCCCTTCTCTCTCTCTCCTGCCCGCTCCCCCCCCCCCCCCCCCCCGCTAGCTGGTCCCCCTGCACCCGCACAACGGCCGCGACGCAGGGTTTTATTATTTTTTTTGCTTTGCCGTTCTGGCCGCCCCGCTGTTGTTTTTTTTTGCTTGGGGCGGCCAAAAAACAAGGGCCGGCCCTGCTGCCACCTTTCCCCCTGCTCACCCCTGCCATCTCTGCCGCTGCTGGCTGCCATCTGTAGAATGCCACCTCCTGAGGGTTGCCCCCTTAGCCCAGCTGTGAGTGATTTCACAAGGCCATGATTTCACCTCACTACTTCTGGAGCCTCTGCATTATCTGTCAGTGCACCCCGTCCCTGCAGGGGACCTAAGTCTCAGCCCCATAAATCTGTTCTTCAGCCATTTCAGCTCTAGGAATCACTGAGCAGAAACAAAGACCCTCCACCAAGTCTGATGGGCTCCGACTCTAAACACTAAAAGACCAAGTAGGACAGAAAATTCTTAACGCACAGCCAGGAACATCAACCCCCTACAACTCTGACTCTCACATGGATTTGGCATCACTACTTGGGGGGGAGGGATAGCTCAGTGGTTTGAGCATTAGTCTGCTAAACCCAGAGTTGTGAGTTTAATCCTTGAGGAGGTCATTTAGGGAACTGGGGTAAAAATCTGTCTTTGTGCAGGGAGTTGGACTAAATGACCTCCTGGGGTCCCTTCCTTCCAACCCTGATATTCTATGCTCCCTGCTTAGCTAACAATGTTACACTTAGGGTGATTCTGGCAGTCAGCAGCTGTGTCTGTGAGGCAGGTCTATGCAATATGGTCTGTTCTGGAGGGCTTTCCCCCTGGTTCATCACTAGATGTTGGGGAGAGCTCATTCAGACCTGTTACTGCTGTTTTCCAGGAAGAGCAATAAACTCTCACCCACACAACCCACCCCAGCGTTGTGTATCTACTTGCCACACATCTGGCGGAGGTAGGTTAGGCAGATTTCAGACAGTTTGTGGGTGACTTTACCTGGGATTTTGCTGCTTAATCACAGAGGCCCTTTCCTTTCTATCTCTGCCTGTGAAACCTGCGCGCCATGCGACCAACTGCAGCAGCCTCCATGGGGAACAAATACAACGAGTGCGTTTAGAGGGGACATTGGGGGGCAGCATGGGTGGCGTGTAAACCCCCCCCCCTTCGGAGGTTGAGTGAGCCCCCACCAGCTTCAGGATAGAGGGTGGGGCCTCAGAGCAGAACATGGGCGGGGCCACAGCCTGGGTCTGGGGCAGCTTAGCCTGCCCTGGCCTTTGATACCCGCTGCCCAAGGGGGGCCGTGAGGAAGGGGAAGGAGAAAGGGGGAGGCACGTGGGGCGGAGAGAAGACAGGAGCAAGAATGGAAAAGGAAAAGCAAACCCTGCGAACAAGAGACAGGAAAAGGGAGGAGGGGAAAGCCAGAGAAAGCAGCCGCTGGGCTGAGGGGCCGTTCTAGCAGCAGATTCAGGGAAAAGCTCAGATCCTCAGAGACTGGAGAGTGTCAGGATCCTCGGGGTTTGTTATTTGTAATTATCGTCAGTCTCTGTCCCTGCATTTCCCATCGCAACTTTGTTTTGACTGAGAAGCGTCTCTCAGCTGGAGCCTGAGAGCGGGAACGGCTGGGGCCTTTCTATTGCCTTCCCTTTCGCAAGTTACGATCTTTGCCTAAAGAAGCAAGCTACCAAGTTTACATCAAGCTAGCAGCATCTCCAGCCGCTCCAGGTCCAGTGCTCACAGAATCAGTGGGTGCTGCCCCTTTTGCCCCCAAAGCGATGGATCACTAGAATGTCTTTTTGCTCCCTTATATTTTCCAAAGTCCATTGTCTTTGCCTCAAGAGCCAGGAAGATTTCCTGGGGGGTTCAGAATCCGGTGTGTCCCTCATGGGCTCCCCAGGCAGTTTCCTTTATGGTTGCTTAACTTGATTGCTTTGTTTACCGTATATGTAAATGTACTTTCACTGTCTATGGCTTATAAAGCTTGACCCCAACTGGTAAACCCACATTTCTTTGTCTAAGGCAGGCTTGCCTCCAAAACATGTTTTAAGAACACATTTCCAGCACACATGTAATGCTATATACACTAGCTGTCCATGCATGACGCAGTGATATTCATGACCAGCGTGTCCGCAGTTTTTCTATCACACCTTACAACAGTGGTTCTCACACTAGGGCGGCCGCTTGTTCAGGGAAAGCCCCTGGTGGGCCAGGCTGGTTTGTTTACCTGACGCATCCACAGGTTCGGCTGATCGCAGCTCCCAGTGGCCGCGGTTCACCGCTCCAGGCCAATGGGGGCTGCGGGAAATGGCAGCTGGTATGTCCCTCAGCCCGAGCCACTTTCTGCAGCTCCCATTGGCCTGGAGCGGTGAACCGCAGCCAGTGGGAGCTGCGATCGGCCAAACCTGCAGACGCGGCAGGTAAACAAACCGGCCCGGCCCGCCAGGGGCTTTCCCTGAACAAGCGGTAGTCCTAGTTTGAGAACCACTGCCTTACAAGACACGGTTAGGGTAAATATTCTGGCAACAGGGTGCCGAGTGTGCCCGTTGCCACAGAGGGGCTTTTAGGGTCACAATCATAATGGCCTTAATCTCTAGGGTTCAGGGAAGAAGCTGATTGGGTCCCTTGTGCTCCTTTCCCGGGCTCAGTTCTGGCGGCTGCTGATGGGCCGGGCCCAGCTCCAGCAAAGCACCGAAGCAGCCGGTTCACTTTCAGCTCAGGCGTAGGGCCATAGGTGTAAACGGGCCCAAGTGCTTTGCTGGATTGGGTCTGAGGGCTCATTACCCTGCAGGGTCGTTCCCTCTCTGGGTTCAGCGTGTGACGTTCCCAGCACAGGGGGTTGTGCAGCACCTGCTGATTTCAGTTGGGTTTGGGGGGGAGAAGGGGGAGGGGATTTTTTTTGTCAAGATAAAGTGACCCGGGACAAGGGGCTATGGACAAATGGGAGCATCAGGACCACCACCCCCACCCCCCTCGCTATTCCAGCTCAGTGTGGTAACGTCCAGCAGGGTGGTTTATGGGAGCTTGTGCAATAGACAGGCCCCAGCCGCTCCTGCTCTCGGGCTCCAGCTGAGGGACGGTTTTCCGTCAAAACAACGCTGCGATGGAAGTTGGTTTTCTGGCCAAATCAACTATTCCCACTCTGGGCACAAAGTTTTGATTGTTTTTAAACTCAACCCCCCCCCACAACCAAAAATTTGACTGCCCCAAAGACAGAAACCATGTTTTAGTTGGTTGTATTGGTAACTATTTTCTCTTTCTGTTCTCTCTGCTTATTGCCACTTAAGTCTCTGCACTTTCTTAACCAACTTAGTCTCCATTTTACCATAAACCATCTCAGTGCTGTGTTCAAGGGGCCGAGTGTGTCTTCCCCACCTGTGACAAAGCCCCCCCAATCCTGATTAACAGCCCCCACCCCGACAATACCCCATAATCCGGACCCGCCGCCCCTGCCTCATTCATAGATTTTAAGGCTAGAAGGGAGTATTAAGACCATCTAGTGCAGGGGTAGTCAATTATTTTGTGTGAATGGCCAGATGTCTTGGTCAAGGTATAGCCAGGTGTGGAATTAACAATACAAGAAAATGTAGCTAACAATACAAAAGTCTCAATAACAAAAATCAACAACAAAATGATGATTAGAGAACCTAACAAAAAATAAACCTGATGCATTGGGGACCAAAGTCTTTTGGACAGAGGTGGATGTGATTGATAATTTGGTTGGAGATGGGGGAAGTAGAGAGAGGAAAAGGCATTTACCTGTCTAGTGTAGTATCCCCTCTCTCTCCGGACCCAATGTTAGCACAGGAAACCCATCAGAGACAGACACAGAACATGCAGAACAGACTCTGTTGCGACACTATAACCGTGGTATTTCTGTAACTCTTCAGCTGGTACCAGCTCTCCTGATGTTCTGGTTCGGAGGCTGAAAGATAGAAGTTTAGAAACAAATTAGCCCAGTGCTCCCACCGTGGCAGACCCTGCTCGTTTGACTTGTCCATTGTGTACCCATTTTTCCTATGGGGTTTTATCTATCTACAGTGTGTCCAGTACTTGGGGCTGCCCCATCCCATGAGGGCACTGGCCCATAGTTTTGGACTACCCTCTGGACTGCCGCAACACAGTGTCTCGGGTCCAGCCATCCAAGGTCCTGATTTGGGGGATCCGGATCACACCAGACCTCCCCGTCCCAACCATTACATGGTCCCGCATCCCCCCAGGCCTTCACCCCAATGGCGGCGACCTGGGCCGAACCAGCCCCCTGGACCCTGTTATCCTGGGTGGACCAGATCCTTCAGGGAGGTAGCTGCCTGGCTCAGAGCAGCATTCTCTACTTCCACCCACTCCCACTCCTCCCCCACCGACGCCACCCGCACCACGGCCACAGAGAGGGAAGACGCCCAGGTGCCAGCAGGTGACGCCCTCTCCAACCCACCACACTGAATCCACTCCAGTGGTGAGCTGACTCTTTGCCACCTGCCATCACCAGCCTGCTTGCCACAGCAGCCAGGAGGCTGCACGACCCAGTCCCGCCTTATTGGGACCATATAATATAAGAACATATTTATCCAACATGAGCTTTAGTTCAGGAATTGTACTCCCAGGTGGAACCGCCCTTGGCATCCAGGGGTCTGCCCCTTTCTTTTGGAGCCATTCTAACAACATTCCGGGCAGCAGCGCTGCTCCCCAAGGTGGGGTGTATTCTCGCTCGGTCTGCTTCGTCTTTTTCTTCCCCTTGCCCCACAGGGGCATACTTAGCAGTGGCATCCTTTTCTCCCTGCAGTGGGTTGCTAGCCTACCACTTTTTCACGCAGGCTTCAGCTGGACCCACCCGAGAGACTACCAGGGGACATCAGGGGACCCCTACTCTTGGGTCCAATCCTCCACTAAGCTGCCCACATTCTCCACCAATAATGTTACCCGAAATTGGGCCAGCTAGTAAGCTTAGGGAGGACTAATGACCCACCAGAGTTTGGCAGAAAGCAGCATTTTTATTATACTGATAGCTAAGCTCAAAAGAAGGGGGAGGGTGTCACACTCACACTCGCATACTCGTGCTCCCAGGACAGGCATGGCACTGGAGATGTCAGGATCCTTCAAGGTAAATGTCCCACAGCGCAGTGATGGACGGTGCGATGAAAGTAAATCTTCCTGCGGCACGATGGAATGCAACACGGCGAACCACTGGCCAGGCAATCCGGGCGAAAGGACTTCACGAGAGGTACAAGCTTGTGAGTGCACTGCTGAGCACATGGCCCCTTCCCCTTTTACCGACCTGCTCCTCATGGCCTGTGACAAGAGATGACTTGGCCAGTCTGGTTAGTCACACTCCACCTCGGGCAGTGTCCATGCAGTGTCCATGCATTGGGTGTGTGAGTGCTGCCGAATCAGAGTCCCAGACACCTTGTCTACCTGGGAGCTCTTCTGATCTTCCAGCTGTTCAAGCAGCCCATTCATGCCACAAGTATTCCAGGAGGGAGGGGGAGGGCAAAGCCACTTCACAGGTATTCAAAGAGGGAGAGGAGACAAAAGTGGGGGGAAGGTGTAACAGACCTTTTGAATATACAGGATATACAGAGCATACAGATCACTGATGCTCCTACACAGGGCCGGCGCGACCCATTAGGTGACCTAGGCGGTCGCCTAGGGCTCTGAAATTTGGGGGGCAGCGACTGTGGTGGTGCGATCTTCAGGCGCCCTGGTTGTTGTTGGCATTTCGGTGGCAGGACCTTCCAGGGCGGCATTTTGGGAGCGGGACCTTCCGCCGCCTAGGGCGGCAAAAAAGCTGGCGGCGCTCCTGCTCCTACAGCAACCCCATTTATGATCCCCCACAAAAGGTGCCCCCCACTGACTTCACGTCAGTCCCTACCCTTCACTTTCATCCTCCCCCAGCTCCTGGACCTGGGGACCCAAGTGACCCTCGCCCCTGGGTGGGACACAGGCTGGGCGGGGAGGAGAGGGGGCTGGACAGGCAGAAACAGGAGACAAAGAGATTGTGCTGGGGCAGCGAAGGGGCTCGGATGCAGCCCGGGACTGCTAAGCCTGGGGTGACCCTCGCCGAGGAGGCAGAGTCCGGGGCAGACGAGAGTTGGGTTGTGAGACCTGGGGGAGCAGGAAAACCAAGGAAATTTGCAAGAAAACCACAGAAATGAAGTGCTCGTAAACTTCATTACCCCAGAGTGAAGGGGGCCCAGAGCGGCCTCGTGCCCATGCAAAGCATCCAGCTCAGTGACCTTCAGAGCTCTGCAGCCCAAGGAACACAGCGCTGAGGCCACAACACCCCTGCAATGCCAGTGACCTCCACGCCAGCACCCGGCTCTCCCCAGGGGCTACAGAGCACGCAGAGGAGGGAGCACACAGCTCCATGTATTGCCTTCACTTTGCCAAGGCAGAGCGCAGGTTTGAGCCAGGCACAGTGGCTGACACACCTGAGCCTGCCCCATGCAGCCCAGCCCCGACTGGTCTAGCATCCCCCAGGCCAGGACAGTTCCCGCTGAGACACTGCTGTCACTCTGCCCTGGAGGGGGCAGGGCCATGTGCCGCCGGCCTGCGGATGGTTCCTCTGGCAAGGGAACGCTTGTGCGCCACCAGAGACACAAGCGACACAAGGCAGCATTGGCAAGAGGCTTCCTGGGGCTCCCAGAGGCACAGGCTCCTCTCTGGCCAGCTGCTGCAGCTACTTTCCCCCATCCCCCCGCTGCGTGCCACAGGTCCCCCAAACCCAGCGAGAGCAGCTGGAGAGCCGGCCACTAAACACTGCAATTCACAGCTGTGCCACCCAGCACAACCGACAGCACATTGGGAATTGTTCTTCCGTCCATTAATCCTGGTGCTTCCCCCTCCCTCCACCCTGACAGAACCATTCATGCTGCCACCTTCTCTGGGCAAAAGGCCACGGCTGGAATGTCCTGCACCGCCTCCCACGCCCCGGCCGGCCTCCTCCTGCTGCTGGATGCTGCATTAATGCCAATGGCTGGAGCAGGCCCTGGCTCAGAGTTGGCTCCATGCCTGGGCGCTGGCTGGAATGGAGGCTGCGGAGAGAGAGCTAGAGCACGCCAAGCTGGAGCGGGTTACTTTTCTGGGTTGCCAGGCTCAGAGCACAGGCACACAGGGCCGAGAAAGGCCAGCGACATTGTCCCCCAAGTCACTGCGAGAGCGTTCAGAGAGCAGCGCAGTACCACTGGGACCCAGAACTGACGCGTGGCTTTGCAGTGTGGAGGGTCACACCTGGGCGCTCACACCTGGCAGCCAATCACCCGGGTTAGTTCAGCAGTGAAAACAAACCCAGAGATTCGTAGGTCTCAAGGCCAGAAGGGTCCACTGAGATCATCCAGTCGGACGTCCTGGATCACACAGCCCAGAGGACATCCCCATAATAATTCCTAGAGTGGAGCTGGTAGGAAAACATCCAATCTTGGTTTTACAAATTGCCAGTGATGGGAATCCACCATGATCCTCAGTGGATTGTTCCAATGGTTAATTCCCCCCCTACCCTCCAAGCATAAAAACACTTCGAGCAGCTACACTGGGATTTGACCCCAGGATCTCTTGTTTAGTAGGCAGGAGCCACCACCACCAACGCCGTGTCCCCTCCCCCCGAAAAAGAGCACTCTTGGAACTACAGCACATCGACCAACACAACAGAACAGGGGTCAATGGGCCAGATCCCCAGCTGGTGTAAATAGGCCCTGCTCCATTGGCATCAACAGGCCAGATCCCACTCAGCTATGCCGGTGCTAACCGGGGAGTCCTTCATGCCTGTTTAAGAACTGGTCAGATGCCCAGATTCATCCTACTCCTCTACAACCTGGCCCTGAGCTGGTTTGTTCTTGCAGATTATTCACCCCAGAAACGCTGAGGCCTTTAACTGCAGTGGGGCTCAATGGGCCAGGCTCTGACCCCAGGTTCTGGGCCCTGGGTGTGAATCCGGAGTCAACCCGGATAGTGACCGAGTGAGGCACTGAGCTCGCTGTTGATTAACCTGGCCATCTGCTGCCATCTGCTGGTGAGTGGGAGGAAGCACACGTCACGAGCACAAGGAGCAGACCCTAGTTTGCATGTTTCCTGCCAGTCCCCCACTGGTTTGATCAGACGGGACAGAAGCTCACAGAGCAGCACGGAGACCTAACCCTCAGTGGGAAAGGGCTGAGAGGGGACTGGGGCAGATCTACCCTGTATTCCCTCAGCTGGGTGCACGACGACA
Source organism: Chrysemys picta bellii (assembly GCF_011386835.1). Lineage (NCBI taxonomy): Eukaryota > Metazoa > Chordata > Testudines > Emydidae > Chrysemys > Chrysemys picta. Next base: position 16,966,317 of record NC_088807.1, on the reverse strand, counting down.
CGGAGTTCACGAGAGCTGCTGGACAAAGCACTCCTGACCTGAACTGATGGGATGAGGCTGGGCAAGTGGAATGGGGGGCAGGAGAACCAGTTAGATAGAAACGCGGGCCTGCCCTGGCTTGCTGATTTGTACATGCCGATTTCATTTAAACCAGCTTCTCTCCTTGAGCCCGTCTCACCTGTCTTGTTAACCAGGCAGGGATCAGCTGGAGTGGACGGGTGGATGATAAAGGCCACTGCTAGGGTCAGGCGCCTATCACTAAAGCACTTGCTTCTTAAGATAATTCAGAGGAGAAGAAACATGTTTCTGTTCTGGGAATGCGGCTCTAATCAAATACAAAAGAAGCCGGAAAAGCCTGAACATCTGGGCTATGCCCAGTGAAGGAATTGTAGCAATCAGAATGAATTCTATTTAATGGAAAATTATAAGGATCATTCAATTGCACAATTAAGAAGTGAAGGGGAAAGACTTGTCCATCCCACTCCCCACCCTCCCACCCCCCCACCCCATTTTCCCATTTCGCACAAGGCTGCCGATAACTCTCCTTTCACGGCCTTCCCCGATGGACATGGGGTGCCATTTAGGGATGGCAGGGGGTGCTCCTGCCCCCTCCCCCCCAGAGGTTTGTGCAGGAGGTGTGCTCCCTGGCGGAGCTCTTTCATACAGCACAGCATGAGTGTGGATGTGAGTTCGCAGAGGAGAGGTCCTGCTCTCAGCTTCTGCCCCCAGAGCAGGGAGTCCCTATTTTGTTTACAAACAGAGGCAGAGTGATGAAGATAAGAAAGGGCTGGTAATTCAATGAACTATCTGGAAGTGGTTAGATAAGCCTGCAAAACAGGATCCCTCTTCAGGGCGGGGTGGGGAGGGGGAAGAGTGTTGATGATAGAATGCAGGGGACTGAGAAGAAATAGAGCCAGGCACTCAGAGCCAAATTTACATTCAGAAAAGAGGGATATTTGGGGGACATGGGTGAAAAGAAGAGGACAAACCCAAGGGAAGGGTAGCAGTGGTACAGAGAAGTTCCCATTCGATCTGTCGTACTTAGGTGGCCCCGTCACCATTAGGGCTAGCTATTCTGGGGCCCTAAGCAGCCCCCCAAATTTCCTGGTGCCCTATGCAGCTGCATACTTTGTCTATGGGTAAGGAGGGCCCTGATCACCATAATATCTGAGCCCCTCACAATGTTGAACCTATTTCTCCTCACAGACCTTTGGTGAGGTAGAGCAGCCCTGTTATCTGCAATGTGTAGATGGGGCACTGAGGCCTAGAGAGACTTAAGGATAGATTTTCAAAGGAATTTAGGCACCTAGTGGGATTTTTAAAAGCGCCTCGAAGGTTAGGTGCTTTGTAAACCCCACCACTGGATACCTAGCTGCATCTTTGGGTGCCTAAAAACCTTTGAAACTCTGTCCCTAAGGCACTGGCCTGAGGCCATACAGGAAGTCCCTGAGGAAAGTACAACCCAGGTCTCTCAGGGCTACCTCCTTGTCCATTGGACCAGCCTATCTCTCTGCTGCATGCTGCAAAAAAAGAGGATGCTGATAGATGGGAGCAAAACTAAGAAGGCCAGTTCACTGAGATTCCAGCAAATGGCCCCAGTCAATTGGGAAGGATGTCATGATTGACAGCATGAAAAAGCAGCACAGAGGTCAGGAAGGATGAAGAAAGAAAGTCAGAGAACGAGAGTGAAATGAGAGGAGATCACTGATCCCCCAGGGGGTGGCAGGTTGCAGAGCAAGGGCTGCTGTGCAATTTTACATTTTAACTGAAAACCATTTTGTTTTGTCATTTTTTGTTCTGAGTTCCAGAAAAGGAAGGAATGAGAAACTGAATGAGGATCAAATGTGTTTACGCCTCAGATTCTTAGGGTTTCAGTTGTATTCAGGCCAATTCCAGAACAAAGAACAGAAACTGCACCCACAGAGTCCATAAGATCGATGATTATTGTCATGATTTTTATTATTAACTGGGCACCATCTCTGTGCTCAGCACTGTTCAGAGTATGCCAGAAAATGTACTCCTGAGCCAATGTATATAAAATGTGTAGCCCTGGATAAGATGGCTGAGATATTTAACTATGAAATGTATAGTTATTGAGAACATGTTAATATCTGTGAGTGGAGATGCAGATGGCAATAGAAGTTTCACTTGATTAAGGACTAGAAGATTTGACCCTCCAATTTCTTTTAAGAACAAGAGCTGCCCAGAGCTCCTGTGCCTGAGTAGTATACTGCTCAACAGAGTTAATCACCATGTATTTGACAGGTTTCCATGCCCTTTCTAGGGTTTATGTCCCACCTTCCGGTCCCGTTTCTGGTCATGTACGCGTTTGGCACCATCAGCCATTTTAAAATATTTTTTTAATGGGGAATATTAGGGGTGCTGTTGTGCCTGTGTTTTGACAGGTTTGGCAAGAGAACCAATGTCAGTGAACACATGGTAGGAAGAAGATTTTTAAAAATGCTTTATAGAAAAAATAAAGTTTTTTTAGAAAAGAGAAAATAAAGAGTTGCTTAAATAAATTAAGAAAAAGCAAAAGGTTTATGAAAGAAAAGAGTAAAATATAATGATTGAATAGAGAGAAAAAGTAAAAAGGGTTATTTTGAATTTCTTTGTTAGGTTGAGAGAGGGTTTAATGAGCACAGGATACAGAGAGGATTTTAAGAAGACTTTAGAGAAAAATAAAGTGTTTTTAAAAAAGAGAAAATAAAAAAGTTTCTTTGAAATACAAGTATAGAAAGCAGCAGGAGAGAGGAGCAAAGAGAGTTTTAAAAGTGCTTTAGAGAACAAATAAGGATTATTTTGAAAAGAAGAGAGAAAGAAAAGAGGATTTTAAAGAAAATAAAAAGGGGTATTTTGAATGAAATAATAGAGAAAGAAATCAAATAAAAGAGTAAAAATAAAGTTACATAAAGAAAGAGGAAAATGAGGAGAGAGGGTTTTTAATGAATAGAGAGAAAAAGTGTAGAGAAACATGAAAAACAGCTTATGGAAGAGTTAACACATTTTACCAGAGATAAGGAATCTGTTTTTCCTCACCACACACTTTCTACTTCCCTAATGTTTTCAAATGTAAACCAAGGACAAACAGACTTTTAAAACATCAATTAATGGGAACAGGCATGGCTATTTCTTTATTTAGTTTTGCACCAGCAGTGAAATTACATTGAAGGACACTTGTGAAAGTTATATCCAGCTTCCTTATTTCATTTACTGGAAATTGACTTTAGCTGTTGGCTTTGGAAATGGAGAATGTCGTATCCCGGCGTTTGCAATAAAAGGCTTGAAGAACTGCATGATAAGAATAAAGCTATAGTAGCAGGTTTTTATACTAGAAGACACCAAGAAAGCAGCTTTTACAAAGAAATGGACTACTTTTTCAAATGTAAAGGAAAACGTTATATTTTACTGCAAGAACCTGCCACCCCCTTCTAACTGCTTTGAAGATGTAAGATAAACACTGACCCTGAAGAAACAAACCCTTCTCTCAAAGAAATATACCACTTTGCTTTTTAGAGTTTAGATTTATTTAAAACATGAAAACCAGTGAATGCGATATCCCCAGCATTGACAATAAAAACTAAAGGAGAGAGATCATGTAGTAACAGGTCCCCTCCTTTGTTTTCCTAGAAGAAAACTGCATGAAGGAGGTAGATAAAAATTGACCCCTCACCCTTGTTATTTGAACAAATGAACATCATCGCCAACACCACCGCACCTGAACCCCCCACCCCTTTTCTCGCCTTTTCCCCCGCTCCGTTTAAATCTTTTATGTTCTTTCACTAAATATACAGTGTTTAATTATATCAAATAAAGCTTTGTGATACAGGAGGGCCAGGGAGCAGTGGGAGAGTGGTCAAGGGGAGATATATAAGCCCTAGGCTAATTAAGGCGTGGTTCCCTGTAGACTAGGGAGGGTTGCTACAGGTTACTTGGAGCACCTGTAATCAATTAAGGCCCTGTTAGCAACCCAATAAAACCCCCTGCTTCAGGCAGTCAGGGGGAGAAGTTTACGTCATCTACAGACCAGTTCACGCAGTCGTAACTCCTCTGATCGGGGGCATCTATGATGAACCCAGGGTAATCCTCAATTTCCTTCTCTCTCAGGCACTGCTTGATGATTCTGTGCAAAGCAACTCATACAATTGCACACGTAACGGTTTTATGAACTTGCACAGGCTCAATACCATAGTTCTACCTCAATGTTAGATTGTACAGGCCTATAGAATAAGCATTTCCCTCTCTTTCGGCATCCTGGTGAGCATCTGTCTTTGGGTCTGGGCAAAAACAGATCGGACCCAATCCATTTGTCCCTTCTGAGCTGTCGGTATCCAGAATCTCCAAATCCTCCAAAGAACCATTGCTCAGCTGCTGAAAAAAATTACTGTAAAAAATACATGTAAGGCATCTTCCTACTTTTTCACAATGTGTTTTTAAAACATTTTACACTGTGTGTCAAGAGACCCCTTCAGCAGGCAGCTTAAAAAAACCTCCAAAACAATATGTATCTGTGCAGGCTTGAGCCAAAAGGTTTTAGCCAACCGAGCACCAGTGCCCAGGATCCTGCCAAACCCCCTTGAACGTTCTTATATATAACATACCTGCGCCTCGTCTTCATACATCCCTTTGCTTGAATCATTTGGGTTCTCCTGGTTGGGGTCCAGAGTCTCAAGCAAAACTTGGCTCAGCGGTCTGACCTCATGTTTCTCCTCCCTGTCATTCTTGTGGTCACAGTTGTTGGTGGCTATGGCTGTTTCCGCACTCCAATGACCCATCTCAAACACCATTTGTGTCAATGATATGTTTGTTTCTTCAGGTCCCACAACGTCACCTGAAAAACATCTATTCATGAGCAGTTTGAGTGCTGGTGTTAGCCAGGGCCTTGCCATCTTTAATCAACCGTCTTCCCCCACACCCCGCATTTAAATGGCTCATCATTTTTCATACAATGGTTAGCCAATAGTTTAGGGCTAACGTTTTAGAAATCCATTGATCTCTCTCCTTAAGTAAGGAGGAACTTCTATTTAAAGACATGGGAGGATGGGCGCTGTTGCACCTTTAGTTTTCTATTATTTTTATACCTTATAATTCATTCCTCTTAAACTTGTATTGTCAATGATATTCGCCCTTTACAAAGCTAAAGTCAGTTTCCAGTAAATGAAATAAGGAAGTTTGATATAACTTTCACAAGTGTCTTTAACAAAGCTAAATAGAGAAATCTACATGTCTGTTGGCTTTCATTAATGTGTTAAAAGTTGATTTGTCCTTGATTTAGATTTAGAAAAACATTAGGAAAGAAGAAAGTGTGGGGGTGAGGGGAGGGTTGTTTCTATGAATAACAAGGGGAGAGGGTCAGTTTTTTATCTACCTCCTTTGCATAATTTTCTTCAAGGAAAAAAAAGGAGGGGGGGTGTTGATACAGAATTTCTCTCCTATAAAGTTTTATTGTAAAACAGTTAAAAAGCACATGTTAAATACATTTTATTTGGATTGTAAATGGTTATATTGCTATTTCTTTCCAATTGACATTCCTGTACACAGGAGTTTCTTACTAGGCATGGCCTTTAGACTAAAATCTTTGTGTTGCAAGAATGATAATTATTTAGGTATGAAAATTAAGGAAACTTTTTTAAAAGGTTTGTTTCTTCAGGGTCTTATACTTCAAAGTGTGGGCGGTGGGGAAAACAGATTCCTTCTCTCTGGTAAAATGTGTTCATTCTTTTACATAAGCTGCTTCTTCTTTTAAGTTAGCTTAGGGGAGTTTTGTTGAATTTCTTTACAGAAGTTTACCTTCGGGCATAACTTTAAAAAACAAGCTGGTATATTTTTGCGAGAAATAGAACATCTTTATATTCACGGCTAGCAAAAAAAATTTTTTTAAGGGTTTGCTTCCCCTTTACAAATCTTACAGGTAAAACAACAAGGAGTCCTTGTGGCACCTTAGAGACTAACAAATTTATTTGGGCATAAGCTTTCGTGGGCTAAAACCCACTTCATCGGATGCATGGAGTGGAACATACAGTAGGGAGGTATAAATACACAGCATATGAAAAGATGGGAGTTGCCTTACCAAGTGGGGGGCCAGTGCTAACGAGCCAATTCAATTAAGGTGGAGTGAGCTGTTCTCAACGGTTGACAAGAAGGAGTGGAAATCATTTTTGTAATGCTAGTGTGTGCAGGGAGGGTCTGGGTCTGGGTTTGTTTTTCACCCCCTTGGAGGGGAAAATAGAGAGGGATCTGGGCCTGTCTGCTCAATCCCAGCGGGTGTGATCGGCGTCACCCCATTGATTTCAGCACCAGCAGGGTAATAATCACTCCCCTCACTCCGATCCCAGGGCAGTGACACGACCTTGGCACAGTCTGGGGAGTTACTTCAACCTCCCACAGGAAATAAACCCCTGAGAATCGTTTCCCCAATGGACTCACACCCAAAATAACCTGCTGAGAGAGAGACCGACGGACCCTCGGGCTCAGGGCCCAAACACTACACGCAACCCACAGACATGGCCTCACTAAGAAGAGTCCATGGGCCAAAAGCAAGGCCAGAGTCAATGGCCCCGCTCCAGATCGCAGCTGGTGCGAACCAGTCCCATTCCCTTGGAATCAATGGGGCCAGACGCCCGGGTCCAGGGATGGTTGATGGCACTGTACGATCTACACTTCCCTAGACTTTATGTGATCAAATATAAAGAGCGCAACAAGGTCAGAGAGGACACCGTGGGCCCATGTGTTGTCTGCTTCATACCGGCTGCGCACCCTGAGGGCATTAAACTGGAAACAGCAGCTTCATGCTTGGGGGGGCAGTTTGGGGAGGGGTGCAAGCTGTGCCCAGGGACTGGGTGAATGGCTGGGTTCCCACGCCCAGAGGGAGGTGCCGGGGGGAAGGGCTGCACCCCAAGGGGTGTCTGGATCCTGAGGCTGGGGCAATGGCTGGCCTCTGGTCAGGCTCCAGGAGCTTGCAATATCCCTGGGGTGCGACGCACAGAGACTTAGATCCTCTCACAGCAGCCCTGTTGGATGGCCGGGGAGAGCGCTGGCTGGGCCTTGTGACAGATGCCCCCACACCATTCCCCAAGGCGCTGGCTGACTGGAGAGGGGCAGGAAATAGTCCCCCTGCTTCTAGCCACCAGCCCTTCTCGCAGGGATGACGGGGCGGAGGGAGGGGCAGGGATGCAGCTGGCCCAGAGCTCAGGGCTGGACACCCTGTGACCTAGCTGGTGGCCCATGTCTCTGCCCTCACTCTGCTCTGGCCCCTGGTGGTCCAGGGTCAAAGGGACATTTTCGAGCCAGCCCCATGCCAGTTGCAGGCAACCCTGGAAGAAGGGAGGTGGCTCTGCCCAGGAACTGGCTGGAAAAGATGCGGAGAGCAACTCTGGACCCTGGCTGAAGTGAAGGGGGCAACTTTCCGGCCCCACTGATCCCCTCCCATCAGTCTCAGTGTTGCCTGCTCCCCGGTGTCCAGAGGGGAGGCTCCTGACTAGACCCACAGCCAGAGCAGGTGCCTGATTTGCCCCCTCAGCTCACCCGCGTGGGGACGTGGCTGCGGGAGAAGAGGCTCTTTCACGTCATGGGGACGGCCAGTGGTGCCTCCCAGGGCAGCAACAACAACTATCTTCCACCACAACACCCCCACCCTATTCCTGCCCCATGGAAACCCTGCTGAGTCCCCCTGCCCCCCACCTCTCCGCTGGGCACAGGTGAATAGGGCCGAGGAATTAGCTCCACCCTGCTTCCAACTGTGCACTCAGATAATTCCCAAATCCTGCTCCCAGCTCCCCTGCCCAGGACGTGCCCTCAGCTTTCTCCACCACACGCCACCGGGGCATTCCTGGGCCACACTCTGCACCCAGGAACTGCAGGTGAAAGGTCCCATTGGTGCCACCTGGCTAAAGCGCTGACATGTTGTTCAGTCTAACCCAGCCCCAGTCAGCAAAATCCACACAGCCAGCGAGCGGGGTCGGCACCTTCCTCTGCTCTCACTTCCCCAAACTCCAGGGCAAACTGGGCCCCTCGCAGTTTGGATTCAGCTGATTCAGCTTCCTTGAAAATCTGAACCAGATGACACCCACTGAACCCCCTAACAGCACTAGTCAGGGTGCGCTCCTCAGGCCAGAGATTGTCTCTCACTCTGTGTCTGGGCAGCACCCGGCCTGACGGGGCCCCGATCTCGGTGACTCTGTGTCCGTGGTGGTGGGCGTGGGCCTGGGCCTGTGGAGGCCCCATCATTGTGAGCAGCAAATTCTTACCTATAACCCTTGTTAGAAACCAAACACCTGAGGGATAGCTCAGTGGTTTGAGCATTGGCCTGCTAAATCCAGAGTTGTGAGTTCAATCTTTAGGGGGCCACTTAGGGATCAGGGGTAAAATCAGTACTTGGTCCTGCTAGTGAAGGCAGGGGGCTGGACTCAATGACCTTTCAGGGTCACTTTCAGCTCTATGAGATAGGTATACTTCCTTATATATATATATATATATTAAACCAGCATAGTCTTTTCTTGGGGAAGAGGGGGGATGGGAGGGCCGATCGATGAGGATTTGTGGTTGAGGGTGGGAGGGGGATGGGTTGGGTGACAGGGGATGTCTGACCACAGTGATCGATTACTCGGGCAGCTGGGCCGAGCACCCACCGCACAACTGCCGCCGCCCTGCTGTTTACAGGCATTAGCACGGGTCTGTCTACACGAGCTGCCTCCCAGTTGCTGTGGAAGATAATGGAGCAAGTAATTAAAGAAATCATCTGCAAACACTTGGAAGGTGGTAAGGTGATAGGGAACAGCCAGCATGGATTTGTGAAGAACAAATCATGTCAAACCAATCTGATAGCTTTCTTTGATAGGATAACGAGCCTTGTGGATAAGGGTGAAGCGGTGGATGTGGTATACCTAGACTTTAGTAAGGCATTTACGGTCTCGCATGATATTCTTATCGATAAACTAGGCAAATACAAATTAGATGGGGCTACTATAAGGTGGGTGCATAACTGGCTGGATAACCGTACTCAGAGAGTTGTTATTAATAGTTCCCAATCCTGCTGGAAAGCCATAACGAGTGGGGTATCGCAGGGGTCTGTTTTGGGACCGGCTCTGTTCAATATCTTCATCAACGACTTAGATATTGGCGTAGAAAGTACGCTTATTAAGTTTGCGGATGATACCAAACTGGGAGGGATTGCAACTACTTTGGAGGACAGGGTCATAATTCAAAATGATCTGGACAAATTGGAGAAATGGTCTGAGTTAAACAGGATGAAGATTAACAAAGACAAATGCAAAGTGCTCCACTTAGGAAGGAAAAATCAATTTCACACATACAGAATGGGAAAAGACTGTCTAGGAAGGAGTACAGCAGAAAGGGATCTAGGGGTTATAGTGGACCACAAGCTAAATATGAGTCAACAGTGTGATGCTGTTGCAAAAAAAGCATACATGATTCTGGGATGCATTAACAGGTGTGTTGTGAGCAAGACACGAGAAGTCATTCTTCCGCTCTACTCTGCTCTGGTTAGGCCTCAGCTGGAGTATTGTGTCCAGTTCTGGGCGCCGCATTTTAAAAAAGATGTGGAGAAATTGGAAAGGGTCCAAAGAAGAGCAACAAGAATGATTAAAGGTCTTGAGAACATGACCTATGAAGGAAGGCTGAAAGAACTGGGTTTGTTTAGTTTGGAAAAGAGAAGACTGAGAGGGGACATGATAGCAGTTTTCAGGTATCTAAAAGGGTGTCATAAGGAGGAGGGAGAGAACTTGTTCCCCTTAGCCTCTAAGGATAGAACCAGAAACAATGGGTTTAAACTGCAGCAAGGGAGGTCTAGGTTGGACATTAGGAAAAAGTTCCTAACTGTCAGGGTGGTTAAACACTGGAACAAATTGCCTAGGGAGGTTGTGGAATCTCCATCTCTGGAGATATTTAAGAGTAGGTTAGATAAATGTCTATCAGGGATGGTCTAGACAGTATTTGGTCCTGCCATGCGGGCAGGGGACTGGACTCGATGACCTCTCGAGGTCCCTTCCAGTCCTATAATCTATGAATCTATGAATCTATGAACTTCCCCATCATGTCAGTCACCTCTGGGCACCAGCTCTGTTCACACATTGCTGGGGTGTCATTTCCATGGCTGCCTTCAGATTCAGGCTGGCTGTAAACACCTTGATGAAGCGCTCACGTGTTATAGATCCAGCTTAGAGAGGGGCAAACTGAGGCAGCCAGACAGGAGGGGACCTGCCAAAGACAGCAGCAGAGCTAAGGGTGGAACCCAGGCGTCCTAGCACCCAGGCCCCTGCGTAGCCCCCAGGATCATTCTTCCCACCCTCTGCAGCGGACGGGCCGGTGTCTGGTCAGTGCCCTGAACAAGTGTCAAAAAAGCAAAACGTAACCAGGGGCTGGAATCTGTCTGGATGAGGTGCAGCGGCCATGACACCAGAGATAGGGTTGTGTGCAACACATTTGTGTTTGGACAGTGTCAAAAATAGTAGAATATCTCGTGTTGCTGTGGGAGTTTTAATAAAACAAAACCTGGGTTGTCATTTTTGGCCCATGATGGACTGTCTGGTGAGTTGACTGTACAATTTGAGGGTCTAGAAAGTTTACGATAAATTGTTTAAAAACTGTTGTGTTGGTGGTGTGTGTGTGTGTGTGTGTGTGCGTGTGCTATGTCATTTTTCGTCATACTCCTCTAGCAGCAAGATCCTGTTAGGCAAAAAGATTGTTTTCCCCATGAATCAGGCAAGCACAGACAATACTGAAGGGGGTTTATTCACGGTACTGGGAAGACTGGTAAACAGCTTCCAAAATATGGTGCCACCATGGCCAGTTATATACATTCTCTTATCAATTCATTAGCATTTATCTGTACATACAGAGACAGACATTGTTACAAGTCAAGAGAGAACCCTGAACAAAGATAAAAATAGGAACAGTACGTACGTATAGAGATCATCCTGATTGCATCAAACATCTATGGCTACCTTGCGGGGGAAAGAGGCCGGGGGGAGGGGAGGGATGAGTGCTTACAGATATCCGGTGGGCTGTGAAGGAAGGATTTGTTCTGTTCTAAGAGCTGACCTACTGGGCAGGCATTGACCATATAAGCTTATCAAGTGTTTAGAGTTATCAATGTCCTTGAGCTACTGAAGCATTCCTGCTTGATCTGCAGTTTCTGTCTTAGCTGTTAGCTAAATTTGAACTCTTGCCTGACAATCCCATCACTGACATGGTGCACATTTGCATACAGCATCGTTCACATACAAGGAAAAGAACTTTAAAGTGATCATGGTAAATTTTGTGTCTCAGTTTGAAGGTGCCAAATTTTAATTTGATGGCAAAAATGTGATGTTGAGAAAATGGCTAAAAATGAGTGAGAGGAGGAGCATCCCAGGACCGAGGGCTCTTAAAATGACACAATCCACTTTGATCTGCTACAGCCCAACACTGTTTTCAGAGTGACTAATCCAGATTGGGGTCTCAGATTTCTAACCAATAAGCCACACTCCCCTCCCAGAGCTTGAGGGGAGAATCCAGGATTCCTGGGCACCAATTCACTGCTAATAAGTGAACACTTGAGCAACCCACTGAGAAAACATTGCTCACATCTGTCTCTAGTGGGTGCTTGCGGAAGGGGCTAGTAATTACTCCTGTTCTCTTTCTATTCCAAAAGCTGGGAAATTAAATAGCAAAAAGCTTTCTTAACACAGAGTTAAGGTTGCTTGGTGACACCTCATGCCCTTCCGGGACATCAAATTCAGCAAAACTCAAACTGGTGAGCGCCAGGCAGCACGGAGTGAAGGTAAGTGCCCACGCCACCGAAACTCTGCCCTCTTGGAGCGATGTCCCAATGACCCTGCACCATGTCCTTGTCCAGCACTGACCAGCAGCTCTCTGCACTCAAACCCTTCATCTGCACCACAGAAAGACAATCACAGCTACTGACTGTGACAGCTCCTGCCCTTTGCAGCCCCTTCACCCTTGGGCACACGAGACCATCACTCTACGTTCACTTACCTGCCGCCCTCCTCTCCCACTTCACTGCTGACAGTCCTCTTGGCAAGGAGCCTCTGCATCGGCCTAGTGGCACAGCCGACCCCAGTGGGTCTCCAACTTCTTTGCCATGTAACTATTATGCACCGTGGGGGGAATTGCTGCACTGTGGAGTCAAGCTGTGACCTCTTGAGTGGGTTAGTGGGGATGGTGCTAGACTAGGAGTCTGGCAACTTCCGTTCTAATCCTGCCACTGACCTTGGTTGAGGCTATGCCTCAGTTTCCTCATATGAAGAAGCTATTTACCCCGGGCGATGCTCTGGAATTGCTCCCCACAAAGCCAGTCAGGACTTTGGGGAGCCTCCTCTCCCTTGGAGCACATTGTTTTTAGGGCAAGAAGCTTACACGTCTTTACCTCCTGGGTCTGACCATGGAGCATTCAGTATATGCCCCTCCGTGCACTTTCCACAGTGAGTTCACCCAGGTGGGATCCTGGGGAAGCCAGAGGACCTGCACGCACCCCCACTTTGCAGTCAGACATGACTCTTAGTCAGCCAGTAAAACAGAGGTTTATTAGATGACAGGAACACAGTCTAAAACAGAGCTGGTAGATACCACGAACGGGACCCCTCAGCCGGGTTCATTCTGGGGTTTAGAGCCAGACAACCCCGTCTGCCATCACTTTCCGACCCCAGCTAGCTTTAACTGAAAACTTCCTCCAGCCCCTCCTCCTCTGGGCTTTGTTTTTTTTCCGGGCCAGGAGGTCACCTGATCTTTTTGTTTACCTTTAGCTATTTCCTTGCTATTTCTGGGGGGAAGGGTCCCGGCCATTTGTCGCCAGGGAGACAAGAGTGTCAGTGATTTATGCACACTGGCCTTTATCCCACCACCTAGAGATTTAAGAAATGCATAGGAGAAACTGAGGCACCCACACAGTATTCAGAGGAAACATTAAGAAAAGTCCCACTTTGTCACATCTCTCCCCCCTTCGAGACTGAACGGAGCGAGGTCACTTTAGCAAGTGACCTGGGGAAGTTTGAACCCACCAACGTTTCCATGGATGCCCCATCATCTCTCCCATTCCTTGGTGGGAGTTACACCAGGACATTTCAGTTTTAGGCCCTCCCGTAGGTCTCTTGTGCTTGATGGCGCTTGCAGGCTGCATGTGGGAAACTTTATGCAGCCCGTACCCTTTTGCCACCACAATACCCCTGGGGTTTAAACTGGGATTGGGTCTTTTCCCAGCGCTCCAGTTTGGAGGGCTGCAATTTGGGCTCTCTTGGTTAAGAGCCTCCATCTTGACCTTGGCCACCCTCTGAACAGGTGTCTCTGTCCCCAGCAGCTCGGCATCAGCCCCTTGCATTTGACGCTCCACGTCGGAGAAGAGTGGCCAGTATACACAGTAAAGCACCACCCAAACAGATACAGCTGCTTTTTAAGGGCCTGCACCATGGCCGGGCATTTCTTCTTTGAGGCCGCATAGTTCTGCTCCCAGGGCAGCAGTTTCTTGCTCAGGTACCCAATGGGGTGTCTTCCCCCCTCAGCATCGGCTTGCATCAGCCCTGTGCCCAGCCCTGCGTCTGAGGCATTGGTGAACACTGCAAAAGGCTTGGCAAAGTCTGGGTTTACCAAATTTACTGGGCCCTGGATTAGAGCCTTCTTAAGTATACAGAGAGCCCTTTGGCACTGCTTGGTCCAGACCACCTTGTCTTGTTTATCCCTCTCACATAGCTTAGGGATGGGGGCAGCTAGGGGGCTAACGTGGGGTGCAAATCTCTGGTAGCACCCCGCCATTCTGATAAAGGCCTGGACTTGTTTCTTGGTTTGGGGAATGGGCCAATTTTTGATTATTTTTACCTTGCACTTTTTGGCTTTTACCGTCAGTCCTCCCTCCTTGAGGCAGCCCAGCACCCTCTTCACCTGGGACACATGTTCCTCCCAGGTCTGGCTAAAGACACACGGCATCAATGTATGCCACGGCCAAGTTCTCCATCCCCCTCAGCTTGTCTAGAATCTCCCCAGCCTAGGCATGGGGTAGGCCTTGGACACGGTGATGGCTTTAAGCTTTCAATAGTCCCCACAAAACCAGATCATTTTGTCTTCCTTGGGGACCAGCCTAGGGTTACCATATCCAGGAAATAAAAGAAGAGGTCCCTCCATGGGCCCTGGCCCCGCCCATTTCCCCACCCCAGCCCCGCTCCAACTCCGCCCCTTCCCCGCCCTAACTCCGCCCCCTCCTCCCTCCCACTCCCAGCCACAAGGAAAGGGCTGCCCCAGCGCTACCGGCTTCATGGTTTGCCGGGCAGCCCCCAGACCCTGCGCCCCCGGCCGGCGCTTCCCCAGCGCAGCTGGAGCCCGGGAGGGGAAGCACCCAGCCGGGGTCGCAGGGTCTGGAGGCTGCCCGGCAAACCGTGAAGCCGGTAGCGCTTGGGCTTCGGGCAGCCCCCTTGCCTCCAGACCCTGCGCCCCCAGCCGGGCACTTCCCCTCCTGGGCTCTGGCGGCGCAGGGTCCGGAGGCATGGGGGCTGCCCGAAGCCGGTAGCGCTCGGGCAGCCCGGCTCTTAAACAGAGCCGAAGAGTCAGGGGAGGAGCAAAGCCGCCATTTTCCCGGACATGTTCGGCTTTTTGGCAATTCCCCCCGGACGGGGGTGTGAGTGCCGAAAAGCCGGACATGTCCGGGAAAAAGAGGACATATGGTAACCCTAGACCAGCCCCACGAGTGAGGCCTGTGTGCTGTTGAACAGTTGGATCACATCTAAAGCCAGCATGTCCTTGACCTTTTTCTCCAGGTTCTGGGCTGCTTTCCCAGTGACTCTGAATGGGGAACACCTGATGGGGAGATTGGCTCCCACCTCAGGGAAGAGATCCACCAGGGGGTCTTCCCCCTTCTCCTCCCAATCCTCCCCTTTCAGGTCCAGGGGTCCCCTCACTCTCCTCCCATACAGTAGCTCGAAAGGGAAGAAACCTGTGGATTCCTGGGGCACCACCAGCTGCCTCCCGATTTACCACAGTTTTACTTCCCCTTGGGGAGCCCATTCCTGGTACAGGAATCCCTTCTCCCATAGGACTCTGTCCCTGCAGCCTTCCCCAAGGGGGTTTGCAGCGCTGTGGCCAGCAAGTTTCCTCAGCTTTTTCAAGGAGGGATCCTTCTGCAGCTCCGTCTGGAATTCAGCTGGTGGGGAAGGGAATGGGACCTGCTTTCTCTCGCTGGCTGGACCTGGGGTCACAGCCCCTCTGAGCCCTGTTCCTGGTAGCTTTCTCCCTGCTGTGTAATTACTTCCCAGCAGCACGTTTGGACCAGGCAAACCTGGTTGGCAGCAGATCTGCCCTGCCTGGGTGTTCCCCCACTCAGCTGGGGTCTTAGCTCCCCATGTGCTTAGCACTGCCCTTGCTGTCCCAGTGGGGGCAGGCAGCGAGCTCGCTGCTCTGGTCACCACATCAGAGCCAGCCTGAGCCCCCTCTCCGGTGTGCAGGGGAGTGGGGAACATTTTTCCGATGCACTCAGCCCCAGGGTTTTGGTTACAGGTAGACAGGTATTCTGAGCCCAGCAGCCCCTCCCTCCTGCCAGCCAGGTCATTTGCATTTTCACTGACCATTTCCATTTTAGCCAATTGGTTCCCCAGATTTAAATTCAAATCGTCCGCCATTACAGGAGCAGGGCCTGGATCCTGTTCCCAAGAGACACAGTCACCCCCCAACAGGACCTCACAGGCACAGCCGATATCCTGGAGAACCCCAATTACCAGCCAGCCTGACCCCTCCTATGTCTGCACAGGGATCTAGGCCATAGGCAGAGCGAGGGTCTTTATTCTGGGGACCTTCACCCAGGTCACACAGCCCCTCGGCATTTGCGGATGCACCACCCGGGGCCTGACAACAGTTCTCTCTGTCCCAGGATCTTGCCACCCCAGGCACCAGTGATCAGGAACAGTCAGCATGGATTCACCAAGGGGAAGTCATACCTGACTAACCTAATTGTCTTCTATGATGAGATAACTGGCTCTGTGGATGAGGGGAAAGCAGTGGATGTGTTATTCCTTGACTTTAGCAAAGCTTTTGATACGGTCTCCCACAGTATTCTTGCCGCCAAGTTAAAGTAGTATGGGCTGGATGAATGGACTGTAAGGTGGATAGAAAGCTGGCTAGATCGTCGGGCTCAATGGGTAGTGATCAATGGCTCCATGTCTAGTTGGCAGCCGGTTTCAAGCGGAGTGCCCCAAGGGTCGGTCCTGGGGCCGGTTTTGTTTAATATCTTTATTAATGATCTGGAGGATGGTGTGGACTGCACTCTCAGCAAGTTTGCAGATGACACTAAACTGGGAGGCGTGGTAGATACGCTGGAGGGTAGGGATCAGATACAGAGGGACCTAGACAAATTGGAGGATTGGGCCAAAAGAAACCTGATGAGGTTCAACAAGGACAAGTGCAGAGTCCTGCACTTAGGATGGAAGAATCCTATGCACTGCTACAGACTAGGGACTGAATGGCTAGGTAGCAGTTCTGCAGAAAAGGACCTAGGGGTCACAGTGGACGAGAAGCTGGATATGAGTCAACAGTGTGCCCTTGTTGCCAAGAAGGCTAATGGCATTTTGGGCTGTATAAGTAGGGGCATTGCCAGCAGATCGAGGGACGTGATCGTTCCCCTTTATGCGACATTGGTGAGGCCTCATCTGGAGTACTGTGTCCAGTTTTGGGCCCCACACTACAAGAAGGATGTGGAAATATTGGAAAGAGTCCAGCGGAGAGCAACAAAAATGATTAGGGGTCTGGAGCACATGACTTATGAGGAGAGGCTGAGGGAACTGGGATTGTTTAGTCTCCAGAAGAGAAGAATGAGGGGGGATTTGATAGCTGCTTTCAACTACCTGAGGGGGGTTCCAAAGAGGATGGAGCTCGGCTGTTCTCAGTGGTGGCAGATGACAGAACAAGGAGCAATGGTCTCAAGTTGCAGTGCGGGAGGTCTAGGTTGGATATTAGGAAACACTATTTCACTAGGAATGCTTTACCTTGGGAGGTGGTGGAATCTCCTTCCTTGGAGGTTTTTAAGGCCCAGCTTGACAAAGCCCTGGCTGGGATGATTTAGTTGGGAATTGGTCCTGCTTTGAGCAAGGGGTTGGACTAGATGACCTCCTGAGGTCCCTTCCAACCCTGATATTCTATGATTCTATGATTCTATGTCTCCCCCACTGACCCCCACCTTCCGCTCCCCCTGGGGGTCCGAGGGGCCTGACCCCAGTAGACTCCACGCAGACACATAGGCCGGGGCCAGGAATGGGAGCCTGTTCACCACCCCACCCATCTGGCTGACAGCATCTATGGCCTTGGGACCCAGCAAGGGAGCTAGATACCGGGGCTTTTCCGCAGGGTCCCCCTGATTCAAATCGCCAGCCTGCTTGAAGGCTGCGTGGTGAGCATTCACATCCCCCCCCCCTTCTTAACCAAGGGCAACAATTTAGTGTTGAGGCTCCCTGAAGAACTGGCAGCCCGGGATCTATCCCCACTCACCCCTGGGGAGCCCCCTATGCCTCTCTGCTCCTAGTGTGCCAGCCCTTCTCGTGATCACCACCTTTTTGCCAGAGTTGAGCTTCAGACTCCTCCACCCCTGGGACTGCTCTCTGCAATCCCCAGGGGAACCCTGTTATTGCAAAAGTCCTTCTCTCTCCCAGGGTCAAGCGGCAAGCTCCTCCGCCCCTGAGACTGCTCGCTGCAGTCCTCAGGGGGACCCCGTTCCTCCAACAGTCCTTCTCGCTGGTCACACACTCCCAGAGGTTAATTGCCCCCTGAAACTGTCCCTCTCTGAGCCTTCAGCACACCTGGGCCTCGTTATCCCCCCTCTGTTTTACTGCTCCCCAGTCACTTACTGCAAGGATCGCCATTCACGAGGTGCGGTACATCCCACTCTGCCACTAGTTGTCATGGAGTCCCCGGGCGATGCTCTGGAACTGCTCCCCACAAAGCTGCGCTCCATCCTCTTTGGAACCTCATTTCAGGTAGTTGAAAGCAGCTATCAAATCCCCCTTCATTCTTCTCTTCTGCAGACTAAATAACCCCAGTTCCCTCAGCCTCTGCTCATAAGTCATGTGCCCCAGCCCCCTAATCATTTTCGTTGCCCACTGCTGGACCCCCTCCAATTTGTCCACATCCTTTCTGTAGTGGGGGCTCAAAACTGGACGCAATACTGCAGATGTAGCCTCACCAGTGCCGAATCGAGGGGAATAATCATGTCCCTCGATCTGCTGGCAATACTCCTACTAATACACCCAATATGCCATTAGCCTTCTTGACAACAAGTGCACACTGTTGACTCATATCCAGCTTCTCATCCACTGTAATCCCCAGGTTCTTTTTCTCCAGGACTGCCGCTTAGCCAGTCAGTCCCCAGCCTATAGTGGTGCATGGGATTCTTCTGTCCTAAGTGCAGGACTCTGCACTTGTCCTTGTTGAACCTCATCAGATTTCTTTTGGCCCAATCCTCTAATTTGTCTAGGTCCCTCTGTATCCTATCCCTACCCTCCAGCATATCTACCACGCCTCCCAGTTTAGTGTCATCTGCAAACTTGCTGAGAGTGCAGTCCATCCCATCATCCAGATCACTAATGAAGATATTGAACAAAACCAGCCCGAGGACAGACCCCTGGGGCACTCAGCTTGATACAGGTTGCAACTAGACATGGAGCCTTTGATCACTACCCATTGAGCCCGACGATCCAGCCAGCTTTCTATCCACCTTATAGTCCATTCATCCAGCCTATACTTCTTTAACTTGCTGGCAAGAATACTGTGGGAGACCATATCAAAAGTTTTGCCAAAGTCAAGGTATATCACGTCCACCGCTTTCTCCATAACCACAGAGCCAGTTATCTCATCATAGAAGGCAATCAGGTTAGTCAGGCATGACTTGCCTTTGGTGAATCCATGCTTACTGTTCCTGATCACCTTCCTCTCTTCCAAGTGTTTCAAAATGGATTCCTTGAGGACCTGCTCCATGATTTTTTCAGGGACTGAGGTGAGGCTGACCCGGCATGTAGTTCCCCAGATCCTCCTTCTTCTCTTTTTAAAAGATGGGCACTATATTTACCTTTTTCCAATCATCCAGGACCTCCCTCAATCACCACGAATTTTCAAAGATAATGGCCAATGGCTCTGCAATCACATCAGCCAATTCCTTCAGCACCCTGGGATGCATTAGATCTGGACCTATGGACTTGTGCATGTCCAGTTTTTCTAAATAGTCCTTAACCTGTTCTTTCACCACTGAGGGCTGCTCACCTCCTCCCCATACTGTGCTGTCCAGTGCAGCAGTCTGGGAGCTGACCTTGTCTGTGAAGAGCGAGGCAAAAAAAGCAGTGAGTACTTCAGCTTTTTCCACATCATCTATCACTAGGTTGCCTCCCCCATTCAGTAAGGGGCCCACACTTTCCCTGACCTTCTTCTTAGTGCTAATATACCTGTAGAAACCCTAGGCGCCTGCTTTGTGGCAGGAGCACCCATGGGGGAAAATTAGTGGGTGTTCTGCACTCACCGGCAGCCAAGCTCCCTGCCCCACCCGCATCACCTCCGCCTCCTCCCCTGAGCGAGCTGCGTCCCCGCTTCTCCACCTACCTCCCAGCGCTTGCCACTGCCAAACAGCTGTAGCAAACTCCGGGAGGGAGGGGGGAGGAGCGGGAATGTGGCGTGCTCAGGGGAGGAGGTGGGAAAGAGGTGGGGCCGGGGCGGGGATTTGGGGAAGGAGTCGAATAGGGGCAGGGAGTGGGCGGAGTTGGGTCAGGGATTTGGGGAAGGGGTTGGAATGGGGGCAGGAAGGGGCAGGACAGAGGTGGAGTTGGGGCGGGGCCTGGGCAGAGGGGGGGGTCGAGCACCCACCGGCGCCATTAGAAGTCGGTGCCTATGGTAGAAACCCTTCTTGTTACCCTTCACATCCCTTGCTAGCTTGTAACTCCAATTGCACTTTGGCCTTCCTGATTACACCCCTGCATGCTCGAGCAATATTTTTATGCTCCTCCCTAATCATGTGTCCAAGTTTCCACTTCTTGTAAGCTTTCTTTTTGAGTTTAAGCTCACCCAAGGCTTCTCTGTTAAGCCAAGCTGGTTGCCTGCCATATTGCTATTCTTTCTGCACATCGGGATGGTATGTTCCTGCGCCTTCAATAAGGCTTCTTTAAAATAAACCTTGGGGCTGGATCAGAACTGGCCCCTCTGCGGGCAGGGGGCAGAACCAGCCCTCCCCAGACCACCAGCCGGGTGCCCCCATTTCCCCCCCGGGAAATGAGTAACAAGGGACTGACGGGAACACGACTCCACATCCCTCCAGCAATGGCTGCCGTCTCCTTTGCTAGCTGCCCCAGGGATGTGACACACACACACCCCGCCCACCCATGCATGTGTTGTACAGATGGGCTTAGCCGTGGGGATGGCTGTGACCTGCATGCCAGGGGCTGAGTGTCCCCAATTTCTCCATCACCCCATGCCAGGGCCCCCATTTTCCTCCTGTGCAGGGGCTCTGTGCATTCCCCATTCCTCTCTTCCCCCCGTCCCCTCATTTCCCCTCCCAGCCGTGCCAAGGTGGCTGGTTGGGGAGTCTCTCTGCACAACGGATGGATTGGGACTTTGGGAGCTGTTATTACACAGGGGCTGTGCCAGGCAAAGCCCCTCTGGCCGAGCCTCCTCTATGAGCTGGGTTACGTCTTCACCAGACCAGGGGCAACGGGGGGTCCCTGGGATTCAATGACCATCGACTGAAGGGACAGTATCTGGGGACACTGGGTTTGCCAGAGCGGGGAGAAGATCCGTCCACCCCCTGTCTGAAGGGAGGGGCCGGAGGGAGCAGCAGGACGTCACCAACACAGGATGAAGGGACAGGATCAAAGCATGGACCAACAGGACTCACGGGGGGAAGACTCGTGAGAGCCACAGGAACAGGCTGCGCTGGGCAGGAGAGACCGAGGACAAAGCCCAGCCCAGGGTGGAGCTCTGCCACGGGGGTGTTTAAGCTACAGGAGAGTCTGAGGAGTCACCATGGTTGCAGGGGCTGGGCGGGGCGCTGTGTGTCTAAGCTGCCAGGGCAGGTGCTAGGCAGAGGGTCTGCACCCCTAGAGTGTGCCCGGGGATCCCAAGACAGGGTCCGGGCCTGGGCTCTGTTCAGACTCTGGGATCCAGTGGCTGGGTCCACTCACAGCAATCTGGTGAGTGGCCAAGAGGGGGCGCTCATCTGGCACATGCTGTCAGGCTAAGGGAGTGCGGGGTGCTCACCCTGGGCAGGCAGGGGAACAAGCCAGGTCTCTGCTGACACAGGCTGGCACCAGCTGTAAATCAATTTCACTTGTTTAACTCAAGCCCGGCCTGAGTTCTGGGGAACTCTTATCTGATTGTGGAACTGGTACAAGAAGCGAGGGCCCCTTTCTCGAAGCAATTTTGTTGCGTGACTTGCCCCGTAGAAGGGTACAGGCCCTAAGCCTAGCACTGGCAAGGGGATGTTTGCAGAGCAGGGCGATAGCACAGGCAGTAAATCCAGGACACCCAGCTCAGCCTGCACTCTGGAGAACGCCATCTGACTGCGGGACCTGTCAGAGACAACAGAGAATTGGCTCTTGCCCAGTGAACGCCTGGGGAAATTGCAAGGACTTTGCAGAGTAATTCCTGCTCTGCCGGCACAGCCCCCACCGTCCTGGGGCAACTGCTAGCCGGAGAAATGGGCCTAGGCACGGTGAACGGAGGGGAAGGGAGTCAACTGTTTATCTCTGTGGCAGCGTGGGCCATGCCTGTGCCAAGCATCCTGACCCCAGGCTGTGTTGTGTGTTGGAAGAGAGTTTGACCCGGTCTGAGTGGCCTGCTGGGGGCAATCCCAGAGGCTGCCCTGCAAGGGGACGCTTGGGGTCTCAGCGAGGACTAGCGTAGGGAGAGCCATCCAGCTGCCACACTAGTCCTTGCCATGGCTCTGGAAGGAGACTTAGCTGCAAACAGACCCCCCGTTCCTGGGGGACTTCTGCTCTAGGGGGCCGAACACCCGCACAAGCCAGGAGGCTGTGCTGGGGAGACCGAGGCGGAGGCAGGGAAGCTGCATGACCTGAACATGAGCAGAGCTCAGGTTCTCTGAAAGGGGAGCTCAGTGGGATAAAGGGGAGCAGAATCCCTGCTCTTTACTCACCACTGATCAGGTAACATGAACCCGAGGCCTGGCCCATTTCTGGGAGTCAGATGCCCCTTCCCAGCTCCCGCACGCGTGTGTCACATTGGCAGGTGTGGTAGAAAAGGTGCTTCAGACATCAGCCCTTGTATCAGAGGCCCATTGTGAGACCTGAGGCCTGAATTAAAGTAGTGGTCAAGCCTTGGTAATATAAAGCAAAGTTAGCAAGAGAGAATTGGCTGTGAGCAAAAGTCAGGCTGCGTACACGCTCACAGAACCTGGCAAGAACAGGGCTGGTATTGCAAAAACACACATTTCTGAGAAGTGCTAAGCACAGGACACTCACGCAAACACATTCCAGAAGGGTGGTACCAGAATACCCTGATACCAGCACATTCCCCAAAGATAACAGGACATCTCTAAAAGATAAGGTCAGGATGACAGTGAGATGTTTTGATCGAACCAACGTGTATAAGGTGATGGGTGGCAACTAACCATGTCAGAGGGGCAGTGCGTAACTTGTTTGTATCAGTGTGTAAAATGAAATCTCGGAGGGAGTGTCTTTGGGCGGACTAGGGAGCAGTGGAAAGTCCCGCTGCTGACTGAGCTGCATCTGTTGTCACAGGCATCCATGTGATCCCCATAGTCTGCCGGGAGCTATTACTGTGCTTCGTCGGCAATAACCTACCCGAGCGCCTTCGCAACGTAAATGGATCTTGTGATGATTGGGTGGTTCGATCGAGGTTTGTTGTGCCAGCTACCTGCACAGGGCTGGGACAGCACACAGTGAGAACACACACACACACACACACACACACACAGCCAAACATCTGACAGGGCCTGACCCACTGGAGTTGTTGGCAGACATGTCCACGGTGGGGCTGCCAGGATGCACCCTGCTTTGCATGTTCCCCAAGGGTGGGGTACGCAGCTACCTATTGACTGTTCGTCCTGGGCCATAAATCCATCCACACTGGGGAGGGAAGTTCCCCCAGGGCTGAACACCTCAGGTCTAAATGATCAGATCTGGGCACAGGGGAGATTCTGGACCTCTCAGCCAGAGAAGCACAGAGACAGCAAGGGAGAGAGAGCTGGGAGGCTCTCAAGGGTTGGTCAAGACCCCAAAGCCTCCAGGGCAGGTTGTGTGGCCTAGTGCACAGAGCACCAGGCTGGGTGTCAGGACACCTGGGTTCTTTCCTCAGTTCTGCCACTGACCAGCTCTGCGACCCTGGGCAGGCCCCTTCCCCGGCCTCTTCCTCCCACCTACCTATTTCCTGTATCAAGTGCAGACGGCACCTGCCACTGCCAGTGTCCTGCCCCCCGGAGCACATGGTTCCAGGACCAGCACTTCCTCCAATGCCATGTGGAGTGTCACTGTCTCAGCACACAGTCAGGGCCCACACCGCAGTACCAGGGATCCCTGGGCTGGGCACCAAGGGCCCATGGTTTGAGGAGCAAAATCCGAAATAAGAAGCTGTCAAATGAGAATTTCTGCCAAGGACACCCAGACCCAGGACAGGGGAGAACAGCTCTGACTCTCAAACCATTATCGGCACATCCAAGGCTGGGCTAAGGTAATCCAGGGGCCTGGGCACCCCACCGCATAGCCCTGCCCCCACCCAGTCACCCCATGTTACACAGTGGGAATTTTCTGTAATATTTTTATGAATCTAATGAGTGCCTCAGTTTCCCTCCATACTTTTCATTGCTACCTGTGGGGGCAAAAGAGTTAGGTCTGCTCTCAGGGGCAGCGCAGGACCTGAATGGTCAGGGGAGCCTTCCTGACTGGGCCACAATGAATAGGGTCATTGAGGAGCTTCCCTGAGCCAATCGCTCCCAGATGAGGGGACTCCCCGGTGTTTGACCAACACAGCGATGCTGCCTGAGTCTGGAGAGAGCCTGAGCCCATTGCTGTGTGCATCTGTGGGAGCTGCCTGAGTGTGACCAATGCATCGATGCTGACTGAGTCTGCTGAGAACCTGCTCCCATCACTGGGACGGGGGGGAGATGCCACTTGTGTTTCACTGGGGTGCTGTCTGCCAGCCCACTGCTCTGGGGGGGCTCATGAACCTGGCCCCAGCAGATACAGCCTGGCAACTGAGGATAGTGCTGGGGCACCTCCTGCCACTCTGGGGTGAGGTCCCTGCTGCCGTCTCCTCCACCCTTCCTGTCTCAGCCCCATGGAGTGTCCTTTAAAGTCAATAGTGAATGAAGTAGCCGAGTGGCACCTGGGCTGGGCACAAGGACAGCAGGAGTGGGCACCGCCCCAACAGCACAGGGGGGAGGGGGAATGGAGCTATAAGAAGAGGGGCTGGGAGCTGAGAAACCATCACTGGGGATCTGGTGTGAGCATCTGTCAGTGAGTGATGACACCTCCTGCTCCTGGCCCAT
Organism: Chrysemys picta bellii; assembly: GCF_011386835.1. Lineage (NCBI taxonomy): Eukaryota > Metazoa > Chordata > Testudines > Emydidae > Chrysemys > Chrysemys picta. The sequence goes on along the minus strand of NC_088807.1, from coordinate 16,941,833 downwards.
GGAAACCCTGGTGAGTCCCCACCCTGCCCCCAATCCCCTTCACCTTATGTAGCCCCAGGGACATTCCCTCTGTCATCCCTCTTACCCAGTGGAGCCCCAGGGGAGTCTTCTCTGCCCCGTGCCTCCTCCTGCCCCATGGAGCCCCACGGGTGTGGCCTCTTCCCTCCATCTCACACTCACACTGAGCAGGGCTCATCCCCTCCAATTGTGGGCAGTTATGTCTCACACACAACCCTGCCCAAGACCCATAACATGGACCAGGGGTTCTCAACCTTTTTCTTTCTGAGTCTCAACTCCCCAATGTGCTTTAAAAATTCCACCACCCAGCTATGCCAGAACAACTGTTTTTCTGCATAGAAAAGCCACAGCCGGCATTGGGAGTAGCAAGAAGGGCAATTACTCGGAGGCCCCACGCCACAGGGGGCTCTGCGAAGCTAAGTTGCTCAGGCTTCGGCTTCAGCCCCGAATGGAGGAGCTCAGGGCCCCGGGCTGCAGTTCCTTGTGGCAGGGCTTCGGCTTTCTACCCTGGGCCCTACTGAGTCTAATGCCGGCCATGCTTGGCAGACCTACAGAAACCTGCTCGTGGCCCCAGGGAGCCCCAGACCCCAGGTTGAGAACTGCTGACATGGATAACTTCCCATTGCCGTTCAGCCACATGCATGGATCCCGTTCCCAGGCCTAGAGCCGCCTCCCCTGCATCTGCCTTCCCCCATCTCCGGCCAGAGGGGATCATGCTCCAGAAGTAGCCGAGCTCTCAGGTAGTTGGGTGCTGCTGGCACTGCTGATGCCCCCATGTCTCCCCAGGTGTCTGGACGGCTGCCCCATGGCGCTCTCTGGATGGCCGCCGCCCTGCTGCTCTGGCTGGGGATGGGGGCAGTCAGAGACCTTGACCCAAAAATCCTCCGCACCATCATTGACTACATCACGCAATGAGTGACTCCCTCCTGGGTGGCCTCAGCAGAGGGGAGAGGGGCTCCAGCTTCATTCCCACCCCCTGCCCCAGAGGCTGGGGACTGCAGCAGGAGGGGGGGCTCATCTTACAGGATGAAGGATCTGCAGGGCTCACCTTGCCCCCAGAGGTGACACCTGTGCTCCCCCAAGCTCTTGCTGTGTCCACCCAGAGCAAGATTCCCTCCAAGACATCGTAGCTAAGGTGAAGGTGCACTGGGCTGGGAGCCAGGAGCTCTGCTCCCATGTCTGCTGTCTAGTGCACATCACAGCTCTGGTTACTGATTTGTTACCTGCACACTCCACCCACCTTTACCCTCCGTGGGCTCAAAGCATAACCCGGTTAATTTAGGCACCTCCGCACTTTCTCAGTTCCTACAGTTCCGGGAGAAAGGTACTTAACCTTACCCAGCTCCTAGGGCTCAGGGCATAATTTTCTGCAGGTTTGCAGGGCCTTTTACCAGTGAAAGAGCCTTGCACAGTAATATCCTTAACCTCTGTTTATTAACAGCTACCCAAACAGAATACACACACTAAGCAGACAATAAGGCAGATGGACTTTTCCTGGGGGCCAGTCAGTGTCAGGTCATCTGGGGCTCCAGCTGCTGCATTGAGGGCTGGCAGGGTGCTGAGGTCTGGCAGCGCTGATCTTGGGCTGTGCCCTGGAGTTAGCGAACAAAGAACTTCCTTCCTTTTGGACCCCAGTTTATATAGTGAAACTTGAGTCTGGCTTAGCTGTACCTGAACCAATCATAGTAAACTAAAGTCCTACAAAACAATCCTTGCCCATTACAAAACAATTCTTTATCCAATCAGACCCCACCACCTTAGTTGATTTAAATCTTGCAAAATGACTTATGGACTAGACAGAAACAATCAAAGAACCAGACAGAGACCACACAGCTAAACAATAGAGAAGTGGGGACCACAAAGGCAAAACAATAGAAGTAGCAATTTCACAATCACAACTGTTGTTAAGTGGGTTCTTGCCAGACCGAACCGTATCAAACAAAGTTTTCTTAATAATCTTAAGATCTGGTGGTGGTGGTACTATTAGGACAGGAGCGCCGCCTTAACAGCCCCATCTTAGATTATTTTGATATAATTTAGGGGGAATGTGAGGATGTGACTCTCTGCTTCTTGGCTCAGGGCTGTTGCAGAAAAAGCCTCAGACTTTACAGATTAGTGCCCCGTACTCAGGCCGCTTCACCTAACCCAGACAGATTCCAGCCCCAGTTACGTTTTGATTTTTTGGCGCTTGTTCAGGGCACTGACCAGACATTGGTTCTTCCGCTGCAGAGGGTGGGCATGATCCTGGGGGCTACGCAGGGGTCTGGGTGCTAGGACGCCTGGCTTCCAGCCTTAGCTCTGCCGCTGTCTTTGGCAGGTCCCCTCCTGTCTGGGTGCCTCAGTTTGCTCCTCTCTAAACTGGATCTATGACATTTGTGCGCTTCATAAGGGTGTTAACAGCCAGCCCAAATCTGAAAGCAGCCATGGAAATGACACCCCACCAGCGTGTGCACAGAGCCAGGGCCCACAGGCGACTGACACGATGGTGTGGAAGTGGAGAAAGGGATAAAGGGAATTTGAATGAAGACATTTTAGTTACTAGGAATAGAGCAAGAGTCAGGCTAACACTAACTCTAATAACGCAAGACTTCAAGCCAGGGCCTGGGCGAGTGGGAAAAAACTGTAGGAGATGCTGTTTTTCAACCTTGTGTTAGATAAGAATGGAACACAGACTGTAGCAGGAACTGCTGAGAAAAGTAAGCTATCAGGAAGGAATATGTATAAACAAGACACGGTTGTTGATCATTGTTGTATGCAACCAAAGGCATAAATGCTTGCCCTAATTGTTTATCGGGAGGAGACCTGCCTAGGAAGGGGGAATCCCTGTCCGTGTGCACTCTCCCCCTTGCAATTGCTTGAAAATAAACTGTCTCTGAATTGCTGCAAACAACCTAAGAGTGAAGACTGTTTTCTTCCACAACGGGGAAGTTTGTCTCCACAGCAACTGGGTTGTGCGACGCAGCTCATGTAAATGGACCCGTGCTAGTGCCTGTAAACAGCAGGGCAGGTGCAGTTGTGCGATGGGTGCTCGGCCTAGCTGCACAAGTAATTGATCACACCTGTCACCAGCCCCTGGCTCCATTCAGTGGGTTCATTGTACAGCTGATGACCCTTGAAGGGCCATTGAACAGGCTAGGCAGTGCTGATGCCAATCTGTCTGGGGGTGTCACCCAGAAACACAGCACAAGTTTGAAATACAGGTATATCCTACATATCTATAACTCACAATACAAAGGTGATACCAACATATAAATGAGATTATTGTACTTGGCAAATCATAACATTTTCACAGACACCTTACATGGCATATCTGGTCAGATTCATTGCAATTTTGTAATATTGGTATCAACAATATCATAGAGTGTCTCCCAGATTCTATGCAGCGTCACAGTGATGTCCCCAGGCCACAGAGCGGGGTTATGTGTTTTCCTTTAAACTTTCCCCTTTTTTGTTATTTTTTTAATTGCTTGCTATTTAATAAATTGTATCTGCTTGAACTGTATGTAATGATCTATGGGTCAGGGAAGTGTCCAGAGCAGAGAGAGCCCCCCGGAGTGGGGACACCCTCGCCCCTGCCCTAAGTAACCACAACAAGATTGGGGGTTGAGTCCCCCAGGAAACCTGGACCCAGCCTTGTTGGGGTTATGAGGACTCTGCCACACAGGAGAGTGGAAGGGGAGTCCTCAAAGTCAGGCAGCCTCTGGGTAAAGGGAGTAGGAGCGAGGACTCAGATCCTTTCACTAGCCAATTTCACTGGGGTAGTGTATAAGCTAATCGTCCGCTTACATTTACAAACCCCGTCTCTCCCCTGTGGCTGGGGTAGGGGGTCTGGGGCTGTGCCCCTTATTTTGGGGAGAAGAGAGGGGGATGTGGCAGCTGGAGGTGTGGTTGGCACATGGAACCCAATAAGGAAAAGATCCTTGGTCCTATTCCCTGCCCCCCTGAGCCAGCCAGTCCCCCATCCTAGTCCCAGATCAGCGCCAGCACCACCTAGAGGGGAAAGGCCCCATGTCCCATTCCCCACCCCCCTGAGTGAGCCAGTCCCCCACCCTGGGGCTGTATGGGAGACAGTGCCCCCTAGAGGGAAACGAGCATGTGCCCCATTCCCCACCCTGCTGAGCCAGCCCATCCCCCACCCTAGGGCTGGATCGGGGTTGGCACCCCCAGGAAGGGAAAGGCCCTGTGTCCCATTTCCTTCCCTTTCAGCCAGCCAGTCCCTCTACAGCTTGGGGCTGGATCAGAACCAGCCCCCTCTATGGGCCAGGGACAGAACCAGGTCTCCCCAGCTCACTGGCTTGGAGCCCCCATTTCCCTCTCAGGAAATCAGTAACGGGAGTGATGGGAACACATCAGACTCCGGCTGCCATCTCCTTTGGGGGCTGCTCAGTGCGGCTGCTCCCAGGGCTTTGACCCACTAGTACCTGCGCTGTACAGATGGGCTGTACCCACAGGTGGGGCTGTAACCCGCATGCCACAGGCTGTGTGTGTCTCCCCCCTCATTTCCCCAGCAGCCCCCCATGCCAGGGTCCCCCATTCTCCTCCTGTGTCTGGAGCTCCGTACGCCCCCCGTTCCTCTCTTCCCCCATCCCCTCATATCCCTTCCCACCCGTGCCACGGTGGCTGGTTGGGGAGTCTCTGCACAATGGATGGATTGGGACTTTGAGAGCTGTTATTACACAGGGGCTGTGCCAGGCAAAGCCCCTCAGGCCAAGCCTCCCCCAGGAGCCGGGTCACGTCTCCACCAGACCAGGGGCAATGGGGGTCCCTGGGATTCAATGACAATCGATTGAAGGAATAGTATCTGGGGACACTGGGTTTGCTGGATCGGGGAGAAGTTCAGTCCGCGCCCTGTCTGAAGGGAGGGGGCTGTGTGGAGCAGTGGGATGTCACCAACACAGGATGAAGAGAAGGGAGCAAAGCTTTAAACAGGACTCCTTGGGGAAGACTCATGAGAGCCGTGGGGAACAGGCAGCGCTGGGCAGGAGAGAGCATGGGCATGGCCCAGCCAGGGCACTGCAGGCCAGCTGGGCTAGAGAAGGCCTCGTGTTTCAGATCACAAGCTGTGCATGGCAGCAGAAGGGGTGGCTCTTGACAGCTCCAGCCCAGAGCAGGGAAGAAACTGAGACAGGGGAACGCAGATCAGGTTGGGATCAATGGGTAGGTCTGTGTCAGACAGGGCCGGTGTTACCATTAAGGCGAACTAGGCCCCCCGCAGCAGCTCCCCACCCCAGCCCCGGCCCGGGGAGCTGTGTGGCCGCTCCCCACCTCAGCTCACCTCTCCTACGCCTCCTCCCCAAGCACGCCGCCCCCGCTCTAATTCTCCTCCCCTCCCAGGCTTGCGGCGCCAAACAGCTGAGGAGCTGTCAGGGCGATGGCACAGGTAGTAAATCCGGGGCACCCAGCTCAGCCCGGATCAGTGGGTAGGTCTGTGTCAGACATCTGTGTAAAGTGTCTGTGTGTGTGTGATACACCTCCCAGGTGGGCCGATGAAGAGGGACCCCCGGGGCTCCCACCTTTGCGTAGAGCTCTCCAAGAGGGGTGTTTAAGCTACAGAGGAATCTGAGGGGTCACTCCTGGCTGCAGGGGCTGGGCCCAAGAGGGGATGCTTGTCTGCCACATGCTGTCAGGCTAAGGGAGCGGAAGGCGCTCGTCCTGGGCTGTGGGTGGCAGGGGGAGAAGCCAGGTCTCTGCCGACAGAGGCTGGAACCAGCTGTAAATCAACTGTTCAGTTTAACCCGAGCCCAGCCTGAGTTCTGGGGAATGTTTGCAGAGACGGAGCAGCTGTCAGGGAATTCGCACAGGCGGTAAATCCGGGGCACCCAGCTCAGCCCGGATTCTAGAGAATTCTATTTTATTGCAGTACCTGCCCAGAGACAACAGGGAATTGGCTCTTGTCCGGTGACTGCCTGGGGAAATTGCAAGGGCTTTGCTAAGTAATTATTCCTGGTCCACCCCCCACAACACCCACCGGCACTGCCAGCCGGAGACATGGGCCCAGGCATGGAGAATCGAGAGGAAGGGGCTGAACTGTTTATTTCCGTGATGGCCTGGGCCAAGCATCCTGACCCCAGGATGTGTTGTGTGTTGTGTTGTGTGTTGACCATGCCTGAGAGGCCGGCCAGGGGCCAATCCCAGACGCTGCCCTGCCAGGGGGTGCTTGGTGTTTCAGCGAGGACTAGCGTGGGGAGAGCTATCCAGCCGGCACGTGAGGGCCTTGGCTTTGGAAGGATCCTTAGGTGCTGGCCCATCCCCTCTGGAATGAGGATGTCTCCATATGAGGCCGGCCTGGCCAGGGGCAGGGAGCTTCTGAGTGGGGCCATGGGACAGAGACTGACCCCTATTCCTGGGGGAGTTCTGCTCTGGGGGTCAAACACCCTCAGAAGGCCGTGCTGGGGAGGCCGAAGCGGTGGGAGGGAAGCTGCATGGCCTGAACATGGGCAGAGCTCGGTGGGATAAAGAGGAGCAGAATCCCCTCTCTTTACTCACCGCTGATCCAGTAACGTCAGCCCGGGGCCTGGCCCGTTGCCGGGAGTCAGACGCCCCTTCCCAGCTCCCGCACGCATGTGCCACGTCGGCAAACACAGCCGGGATTGACCCGCTAGAGTCGTCTCCGGACATGTCCATGGTGGGGCTGCCAGGATGTGCCCTGCTTTGCATGTTCCCCAGGGGTGGGGTGTGCGGCAGCCTGTTCACTCTGCCTGTCCTGGGCCATAAATCCATCTGCACTGGGGTTGGGCACCTCGGGGCTGAATGACGGGCTCCAGGAATGTGGGAGATCCTGGACCCCACAGCCAGAGGAGAAGCGTAGAGACAGCGATGGAGAGCAAGAGCTGGGAGGTGTCTCAAGAGCTGCCCTAGACCCCAAGCCCTCCAGGAGTAGCTTATGTGGCCTAGTGGGTAGAGCACCTGATTGGGGGTCAAGACACCTGGGTTCTTTCCTTGGTTCTGCCGCTCACCAGCTCTGGGATCCTGGGCTGGTCCCTTCCCCGGCCTTTTCTTCCCACTACCCATTTCCTGTATCAAGTACAGAAGGCACCTGCCCCTGCACCCAGGGCTCCCCAACGTCCTGCCCCACTCAAGCTCACACAGTTCCAGTCCCTCACCCCATATGACACAGTGGGAATTTTCTGTAATATTTTTATTAATCCTATGGGTGCCTCAGTTTCCCTCTGTACTTTGCATTGCTACCCATGAGGGCAACAGGGTTAAGCCTGCTCTCAGGGACAGCCCAGTACATGAGGGGTGGGAGGCGCCTCGCTGGCTGGGCAGCAATGAACGGGGTCATTAAGGAATCTGCCCAAAGCAATCCCATCTCCATGCACAGTCCCAGAGAGAGAATGGGAAGCCCAATGAGAGGCACATCCCCTGCCCACACCCCTGGAACCCGCCACCCAGAGGAAGGAGGTGTCCCCCACCTCTCTGCAGAGGAGCTGAGCAGAGACCCCAGTTTGAGCAAGGTCACAGGCAGGGGCTACTCCAAGACACTGGTTAAAAGCTGGGGTGGAGCACCCACTCTGTGGGGCCGGGACACCCTGTCCCTTCCTGCCTGGTCCGTGGCCACCCACACAAGCTGTTTTCTGCAGCACCGCTCCCCTCCACCCCCACCCCCTGTCCTCAGGTAGGCTGGGGTCCGGCCCAAAGGAGGAGGGGTTCGGCCCACGTGTGCCCCACAGAGGGGTCAGTGTATGGGGACCCCTGCCAGCAGCTGCCCAGCAGAGCCAGGATGGGATGGTAGCCAGTGCCACATGGTGCCCCCTGCTGGGTGCTGCTGCTCCTCCCCAGTGCTCCTAACCAGCCAGAGCACAGGGCACCATGTCTGTCACAGCCCACGAATCCCCTAGTGAGCCAGTGTTAGCCGGAATGAGGCATTTGGAAACAGAGCTTCCCTGGGCAGATCACTCCCAGACTGGGGTACTCCCCAGGGTGTTACCGACACAGCGACACTGCCTGAGTCTGCTGAGAGCCTGAGCCAGTCGCTGTGATGGGGGAGCTGCCCCCTGCATTTAAGTGGGGCAGAAGCACTGCTCCCAACCCACTACTTTGAGGGGGCTTCACCAGCCCCACCGCCTACCGCCTTGGAGCTGGGGATAGTACCGGGGTGACCCCTGCCACCCTGGAGGGGGGGGGTCCCTGCTGCTGTCCCCTCCACCCCTTCTGGCTCAGCCCCATGGAGATTCCTTTAAAGTCAATATTGAATGAAGCAGGAAGCAGCTGAGTGGTACCTGGTGCCACCTCCCATGTACTGGGCACGGGGTCAGCAGGAGTCGAAACGGCCCCACCCCCAGTGCAGGGTGGGGGTGGGAAATGAGGCTATAAAGAGGGGCTGGGAGCTGAGAGCCCATCACTGGGGATCTGGTGTGAGCCTCTGTCAGTGAGTGACGGCACCTCCTGCTCCAGCGCCATGGAAACCCTGGTGAGTCCTCCCTGCCCCCCAACTACTCCTGCCCCATAGAAACCCTAGTGAGTTGCCCTCCCCAGCCCTTCCGCTGTCCCATAGAGCTGCAGTGAAGTCCCTTCTGTCCCCCACCTCCTCTTGCCCCACAGAAACTCTGATGAGACCCCCTACCCTCCACCTCCTCCTACTCCATGGAAACCCTGGTGAATCCCCCTGAACCCCATCTCCTCCTACCATAAGTATATCCTGGTGAGTCCCCCCTTCCCACACCTCCTCCTGCCCCACAGAAACCCTGCCCCATGGAGCTGCAGTGGAGTCCCCCAACCGCCGCCTCCTCCTGCCCCATGGAAATCTGGTGAGTCTCCCTGCCCCCCATCTCCTCCTACCACAAGTAAACTCTGGTGAGTCTCCCTGTCACTGTGCCTCAGTGGGTCACAGCTGAGAATGCCAGATTCAGGACAAACTGCTGAGAAACAGGGCAGAGTCACTGCAAACTGGTGGTTAGTCTATCATTAGACTATAGCCAGGGCCAGATTAGCCTTTTGTGGGCCTGGCGCCAAACATATTTGTGGGCCCCCATGGGACACAGAAGGAGCACTGGAACCTCCCCCCACCATGCCTCTTCCCCCCATCCCAAGGTCCTGCCACTCACTGCTCTCCCTCCCTCCATTCCCATGGATTTAAGCAAAGTGAACAAAGTCACTGTATGCTTTGCCTTTATATGTCCATCACTTCTTTTCTGACAAACAAGAAAACTTAATCACTTAATCCACTTCCAAGAAATGCAGGCATAAATGTGCATGAAACTTTTCCCCATAAATGAGCCTTATTTGGTCCTTCCTACTTGCAAGCAATTTTTGACCGCTCAGAGCATGGCATTTTCTAAAGCCAGATCTTAATTACATTTATTACTAAATAATGTCTTAATCTGATAAATAAAATAGTGTTTAATCTCTTTGGCATCCAGAAATCAGACTTCTGGACATGGTAACAAACTCTACATAACAGTAACATTATAAAACAAAGCCTTATGTTGTGTACATACCAGAGCAGGATTAGAATGAAAATCCTTGAGATTTCAATATCTGCACAGAGGATAAAATGCACAACTTCCAGTAACAACAATAGAAAAGACATATCGAATGCTCTTCTTACTGCACTGCAGAAGGTGGTTTAGGGATTTGGGGATTATTATTATTATTATTTTGCCTTCATCTATCACTATTCCTTAATTTCTGGACTGGCAGGGGTCTGCCCAGGTTGGTCCCCAGAGTGAGGCAGGGGCCAGGAACAAGCACAGCGGGGTGGGGGTGAGGGGGTGGACAGGATCCGCGGGGGCAGCGCAGAGCTAGTACCTATCTCTCTCCACCAGATCGGAATCCTTGGGAGCCAGTTCTCTCTCTCTCCAGCTGAGCTACAGCTCCTCCAGGCTGCAGCAGTTGCACTTCCCACCCTCCTGGCGGGGAAGCTGATTGTAGTTACTCCTGTAACTGGATTTTTAGTGTCTGGTCAGCAGTGTTGACTGGACACTGCCAGGTTTGCTTTTCAACCAGACTTTCTGGTCAAAAACTGGACACCTGGCAACAGGGGGGCACAGGGGGCCATGGAGCCATCACTTTTTTCCTGGCTTAAGGGCGAGCGACAGGGTTGGGAGGAAGCAGAGAGGAGTGAGTGGCGGGTGAGGCCTCAGGAAAGAGGTAGAACAGGGGCAGGAAAAGTCAGAACAATGGTGGGGCCCCAGGGGGAAGAGGTGGAGTGGGGGCTGGGTCTCGGGAAGAGGCCGAGCAGGGGTGGGGCCACAGTCAGGGCGCTGGTGTGGGCCCCGTGCCATTGTAAACCCGGTACTGATTATACCAAGCCAATAACAAAAATAAGCTTCTGTCTCACCACATAAATAGACAAGAAATTAAAAATTCAGTCTCCTTAGGCATTTCAGCCCTTATTTCACCACCCAGACACTAGACTTTATGATGAGTGGTTATTGAAAACCAATTTTATCAAACAAAGGGTTCTTCTGATCTCAAGAAATCAGCCACACGCCCAGGTCAATGTATAACTCAGATCTCACACAATAATCACACTGTTGCCAATCCTTTAGTAACTAAAAACTAACGGTTGATTAATAAGAGAAAAGAAAAAGAGTTTAAGTGGTTAATAGATCATATACATACACTCATGGTAATGTTCTTATTTCAGGTTTGTACTAGTCATGTTATAGACTGCTGGCTTGTAAAGTCTCTAGTAAGTTCCAAAAGATTGGACGGTCCTCAGTCCTTAGTTCAAGATGCTCCTTTTAGTTGTAAATCCACAGTCAAGAGACTCAGGGCAGGAAAGAGGCAAAATGGAGTCACTCCAGGGATCTTTTATATCCTCTGCCATGTGCTTGGAATTTTACTGTCCCAAACAAAGCCTACAGCCCTTGTCTGTGGAAAGTTACTGGCATAAGATGGAATCCTGGGTCACACGAGCATATCACATATCCTTACATAGGGTTGCCAACTTTCTAATCACACAAAACCGAACACCCGGTGTACCTTGCCCCTCCCTAAGGCCCCGTCCCTGCCCTGCCCCTTCTCCAGTGGCCCACCCTCTTCTCGTTCCATCCCCTTAGAATCATAGAATATCAGCGTTGGAAGGGACCTCAGGAGGTCATCTAGCCCAACCCCCTGCTCAAAGCAGGACCAATTCCCAACTAAATCATCCCAGCCAGGGCTTTGTCAAGCCTGACCTCTAAGGAAGGAGATTCCACCACCTCCTAGGTAACCCATTCCAGTGCTTCACCACCTTTCTAGTGAAAAAGTTTTTCCTAATATCCAACCTAAACCTCCCCCACTGCAACTTGAGACGATAACTCCTTGTTTTGTCATCTGGTACCACTGAGAACAGTCTAGATCCATCCTCTTTGGAACCCCTTTTCAGGTAGTTGAAAGCAGCTATCAAATCCCCCCTCGTTTTTCTCTTCTGCAGACTAAATAATCCCAGTTCCCTCAGCCTCTCCTCATAAATCCTGTGCTCCAGACACCTAATCATTTTTGTTGCCCTCCACTGGACTCTTTCCAATTTTTCCACATCCTTCTTGTAGTGTGGGGCACAAAACTGGACACAGTATTCCAGATGAGGCCTCACCAATGTCGAATAGAGGGGAACGATCACGTCCCTCGATCTGCTGGCAATGCCCCTACTTATACAGCCCAAAATGCCGTTAGCCTTCTTGGCAACAAGGGCACACTGTTGACTCATATCCAGCGTCTCATCCACTGTGACCCCTAGGTCCTTTTCTGCAGAACTGCTGCCTAGCCATTCGGTCCCTAGTCTGTAGCAGTGCATGGGATTCTTCCGTCCTAAGTGCAGGACTCTGCACTTATCGTTGTTGAACCTCATCAGATTTCTTTTGGCCCAATCCTCTAATTTGTCTAGTTCCCTCTGTATCCGATCCCTACCCTCTAGCGTATCTACCACTCCTCCCAGTTTAGTGTCATCTGCAAACTTGCTGAAGGTGCAGTCCATGCCATCCTCCAGATCATTAATGAAGATATTGAACAAAACTGGCCCCAGGACCGACCCTTGGGGCACTCCTCTTGATACCGGCTGCCAACTAGACATGGAGCAATTGATCACTACCCGTTGAGTCCAACGATCTAGCCAGTTTTCTATCCACCTTACAGTCCATTCATCCAGCCCATACTTCTTTAACTTGGTGGCAAGAATACTGTGGGAGACCATATCAAAAGCTTTGCTAAAGTCAAGGAATAACACATCCACTGCTTTCCCCTCATCCACAGAGCCAGTTATCTCCTCATAGAAGGCAATTAGGTTAGTCGGGCATGACTTGCCCTAGGTGAATCCATGCTGACTGTTCTGATCACTTTCCTCTCCTCTAAGTGCTTCAGAATTGATTCCTTGAGGACCTGCTCCATGATTTTTCCAGGGACTGAGGTGAGGCTGACTGGCCTGTAGTTCCCCGAATCCTCCTTCTTCCCTTTTTTAAAGATGGGTACTACATTAGCCTTTTTCCAGTCATCCGGGACCTCCCCCGATCACCATGAGTTTTCAAAGATAATGGCCAATGGCTCTGCAATCACATCCACCAACTCCTTTAGCACCCTTGGACCCATGGACTTGTGCTCGTCCAGTTTTTCTAAATAGTCCCAAACCACTTCTTTCTCCACAAAGGGCTGGTCACCTCCTCCCCATACTGTGCTGCCCAGTGCAGCAGTCTGGGAGCTGACCTTGTTCGTGAAGACAGAGGCAAAGAAAGCATTGAATACATTAGCTTTTTCCACATCCTCTGTCACTAGGTTGCCTCCCTCATTCAGTAAGGGGCCCACACTTCGCTTGACTTTCTTCTTGTTGCTAATATACCTGAAGAAACCCTTTTTATTACTCTTAACATCTCTTGCTAGCTGCAACTCCAAGTGTGATTTGGCCTTCCTGATTTCACTCCTGCACGCCTGAGCAATATTTTTATACTCCTCCCTGGTCATTTGTCCAATCTTCCACTTCTTGTAAGCTTCTTTTTTGTAAGCTTCCCTCCGACACTCGCTCTCCTCCACCCTCCCTCACTTCCACTGGACTGGGGCAAGGGGTTGGGGTGCGGGATGGGGGTGAGGGCTCCGGCCGGGGATGTGGGCTCTGGGGTGGGGCCAGGGTTGAGGGATTTGGGGTGTTGGAAAGGGCTCTGGACTGGGGCAGGTAGTTGGGGTGTGGAGAGGTATGAGCTCTGGAATGGGGCTGTGAGCTCCAGGTGGGGCCAAAAATAAGGGGTTCAGGGTGCGGGAGAGGGCTCCGCACTAGGGCAAGGCATTGGGGTGTGTGGAGGGGGATCAGGGCTGGGGCAGGGGGTTGGGGTGTGGGAGAGGGTGTGCGGTCCCGACGGTGCTTACTGCAGCTCCCAGGAACTGACAACCAGGTCCCTGTGGCCCCTGAGGCAAATGGAAGGCCAGGGAGGCTCCGCTGCTGCTCTTGCACCCACAGGCACTGCCCCCGCAGCTCCCATTGATTGCAGCTTCCATCAGGGGCAGAAGTAGTCTTGGCACATCAGTTGGCAGCCCCCAGGGGGTTTCTGTGATCCAACCCATCACACACACACACACCTGCCCTCCACCTCCTCTTGTCCCATGGAAGTTCCCTCTGCCCTCCCGCACCTCTCCCTGGAGCCCCAGGGAAATCTCCTCTGCCCCCACCTACCACTGGCCCAATTGGATTTCCATTTGCCCAGGGCAGCGCCTCTCACCCCAGTCCAGCCACCTGGGGTTGGGGGGGGGTCTCTGTCTCTGTCTGGGACTGTCTCTGGTTCAGCCCATGAGCTGCAGCAGCTGATCCCATCTCTGGGGGGGAGGGTGAACCCTGATCCCAAACAGTCACACCCTTGTGTCCCCCTGACCCCGCTCTGCCTTGTCCATGCAGCATCCCAGAGCCAGCCTGTGGCTTCTAGTGCTGGGTACTGCTGTCCTGCTGGACCTGGGCACCCAGCCAATCTGGGGCATTGAGGACAACAGCAAGCTGCTCACGGGCATCAATGAAAAAGCGCTGACTAGGTTCCTCATACACGTCAAGAGGTGAGTGACTGGCTGGGCCAGGCTGGTTCTGACAGGTTAGGGGGGCCCTTTGAACCCCTCCACAGGGGCTGTCAGAGAGACCATCCCATGCACACAGTGCCAGGTCCTGGGCAGTCAAATGAGCATGGCTGCTCCTGGGCACGGCCCCCAAGTTGAGCTATGGACCAGAGCCAGCAGGGAACAGGGCAGCTGGGGGGTACAGAGGAAAAGGGGCCAGAAGTCTGGGGTGCTGATGGACCAGCTGGCCCCTATGGACCATGGGGGGGCAGAGTCATGCACGGGGGGTGCAGCCTTCACTCTGAATTCCCTGGGACTGTTGTCTCCATCCACTCTCCTACCCATCCCTGGCTCCACATCTGCTGCCTTCACAGCTCCCAGGGTGCCCCATGGGGGTGGGAGGGTTAGCTGGCAGGTGCCCTGGAAGGGGTTGGATGTCAGGCATCCAGGGGAAGGGTTGGCTGGCAGGTGCCATAGGGAGGGGGAGAGGGGTTGGTTGGTAGGTGCCCTGGGATAGGCTTGGTTGGTACATGTCCCAGGCAGTGGGGGGCTGTCAGAGTAGCAGTGAGGCTGGCTAGCTGGTGCTGCCCTCTCCCCACTCCCAATTTTGTCTGGCTTTGGCTCTAGGGGCATGAATGATACCCCCCAGTATGCAGTGGCCACGCTGCTGCCACGCGCGGCCTGCCAGCAACCAGCCCTCGCAGAGCAGGAAGGTGCCACCATCCAGAAGAGGCTGCGTGATGTCCGGGCCAAGGGAAAACTGGATCGAGACTTCTACATCAACCAGGACAACTTCATGGTGGCCATTTTGCAGAAGGGCGAGTATACGACCTGGCACGCGGAGGCTGTGCTGGTGGGCACCATCAACACACCTGACTTCAGAGGCAACTTCCTGGAAAGGTTCCTGGCCACCAAAAAGCAGCAGTATCCACCCAACAACAGCTGCTTCATCTTCTTCTCCCTGATCTCTCCCTGCCTAGATTATTGCCTGAACCCCAACAGCAGCACATACATCTTGTCAGACCTGGAGCGCAGCTTGCAGGGCTTCGATTCCCGTTTCCAAGCCTTTGCTTTCAAGTATGCTTACGAGGAGGATAAACCCAAGGGCAAAAAGCAGGTGTGGGAAGCCTGGCGCCAGATCCCCATGCCCCTGTTCCGCTGCTTCTTCTACCCTCCCGCCAGCTGCATGAGATGCAACAACAAGACCCTAGATAATAGGTGCTTTGATGAAATCTGGCAATTTTCCGCCAAAGACTATTTCGGCTAACACCCCATGGAGGATGGAGGGGGGGCACTCGCCCTGGCTCTGCCACACTCGGCTTCTCTTGCTTTGCTGGGCTCTTTGCCCTCTGAGAGGCGCTGCTTCCGCAAGAGGAGGGTACAACATCCCCTCTTCCTTCCCCAGTATCCTGGGTCCACACCCACCCATCTCGGGGCTGGAGTCAGTCTCTGCCCAGCCAGCAGGAGCCAGGGTTGTAAGGATGCAGGAGAGCCAGGCTCAGCTACTTTTGCCATGGCCTGATGGAACTGGATTCCCAACCTGGGCAGCAGCGTCCCTTATGGTAATGCTGGCCCTTCTATAGAGCTCCCCAACCTAAATCCCCAAAGCTAGGTTGGGGCAGTAGCCCCAGTCTACAACAGCAGAAACAGAACAGAGGAGGGCAAGGACCCACCCAAAGTCACACAGAAGTCAGTGGCTGAGTCAGGGGAAACAAAATAAACAGGAGTTTTGGCCCATTCTCTAACTACATTCTTGGAGTTTTGACTAGAACCCAGGAGTGCTGAGGCCCAGTCCCCCTCCCTCCACCCCTACTATAACTACTTAACCTGCTCCCCTCCCTGAGCTGGGGACAGAACCCAGGCGTCCTGGCTCCCTGCCCCCTGCTCTAACCACCAGACCTTGCTCTCTCACAGAGACAGGGATGGAACCCAGGAGTCCTGACTTCTTAGTTGGAGTTTCAGGGGATGGGGGGCGGTTCTGCAGTGGGTCAAGGGTGGGTCCTACTGTGCTGGCACTTTGCCTGCATCTGGCTATTGCTGTGATTGGCACTAATAAAGCTTCTAAGCATCCTTAAGTCTCTGGTCTCTCTGTGCTGCATCCCCCCATTCGGGACCCTGCTGCCCCCCACCACGCAGCAGCTGGCCCCTCCCTCTGCACCAGCCCAAGAGCCTCTGATCTCAGGGGGCAGGGTGTCCCATGGAGCTGGGGCGTCCCATCGAGCTGGGGCCACTGGAGAGATGAGGAGAGAGTAGGGTGATCAGATGTCCCAATATATGGGTCTTTGTCTTATATAGGTGCCTATTACCCCCCAATCCCTGTCCCGATTTCTCACAATTGCTATCTGGTCAACCTAGGAGAGAGGCTAGTCAAGGGGCTGGTGAGAGTCCAGGCCGCCCTGGTCCCAGGTCTCCCAGCATCTCCCTACAAGGGGCCTCCTGCTCATTGGAATGACTCCAGCCAGGCTGGCTCTGGGGGGACAACGGATCCCAGGTTGGGGAGCAGCCACTCAGCCCCCGTTCCTTGCTGCTGCTCAGCTCCCTGCTCCAGAGACGGGTCCCCTCAGTCCACCATCCTAGGTCACAAGCAGCCATTCCCCATGCTTAGAGCCCTGGCCAACCTCGCCAACTTGGGGCTGGCAACAGGTCATAGAGCCCAAGGGCTGAAACTCTGGCCTACACAATGGAGGGTGGGGTCAGGGCAGCACAACCCCTCCCCATACACACACACAATCTACCCTGTGTGTAACACAGCATGACACCCACACAACACACATGATGCAGCACTGGGCACAATTCCTGTCCCTGGCAGGGCCCAGCTCAGAGCAGCCCCCCCCCAACTCCCCTCCAAGGTCCAGCCCAGTGCAGCCCCCTCCCCCGCACCCAACTAGGGTTGCCAGGTGACCGGTTTTGGAGCAGAACACCCAGTCGAAAAGGGACACTAGCGGCTCCAGTCAGCACTGTTAAAAGTCCGGTTAGCAGTGCAGCGGGGCTGGCCAATGGGAGCTGCGGAAGTGGCACCTGCAGACAGGGGCAGTGCGCAGAGCCCCCAGGCCTGCCCCTCTCCCTAGGAGCCGGAGGGGCGTGACACCACTTCCCGGGAGCTGCCTGAGGTCAGCGCCGTACATAGCCCGCCACATGCTCTCGGCCATTTGCTCCCCACACAGGGGCTGCCGGCGCCCATGGAGACAGCCAGAGGAGCTGTGGGAAACCACACAGTTGGCCGTGTGCACCCACTCCAGAGCAGAGCCGTGCTTCGAAACAAGCTGGATTAAAGCAGGGGTAATGCACGCCCAGGGACACAAACCACATGGGTTGCGCTGCACAAGCCGCTAGGTTACACAAAACGCAGAGAAGTTACAGGGCTGGTTGCAGAACTCCTGCTGCAGCCTAAGTGAGGGCCACAGGGCCGGGCTCCCAGGGCTCCGTAAACAACCCGCCTCTTCTCTGCCTGCATCTCTCACCTCCCTGGCTAGGGCCTGGTCTACACTAGGCGTTTATGTCGAAGTTAGCGCCGTTATTTCGAATTAACCCTGCACCCGTCCACACCGCGAAGGTATTTAGTTCGACATAGAGGTCTCTTTAATTCGACTTCTGTACTCCTCCCCAACGAGGGGAGTAGCGCTAAATTCGACATGGCCATGTCGAATTAGGCTAGGTGTGGATGGAAATCGACGCTAATAGCTCCGGGAGCTATCCCACAGTGCACTACTCTGTTGACGCTCTGGACAGCAGTACGAGCTCGGATGCTCTGACCAGCCACACAGGAAAAGCCCCGGGAAATTTTGAATTTGAATTCCTTTTCCTGTCTGGCCAGTTTGAATCTCATTTCCTTTCTGGTCATCGTGGCGAGCTCAGCAGCACTGGCAACGATGCAGAGCTCTCCAGCAGTGATGGCCGTGCAATCTCAGAATAGAAAGAGGGCCCCAGCATGGACTGATCGGGAAGTCTTGGATCTCATCGCTGTGTGGGGCGATGAGTCCGTGCTTTCCGAGCTGCGATCCAAAAGACGGAATGCAAAGATCTACGAGAAGATCTCTAAAGACATGGCAGAGAGAGGATACAGCCGGGATGCAACGCAGTGCCGCGTGAAAATCAAGGAGCTGAGACAAGGCTACCAGAAGACCAAAGAGGCAAACGGACGCTCCGGATCCCATCCCCAGACATCCCGTTTCTACGAGGCACTGCATTCCATCCTAGGTGCGGCCGCCACCACTACCCCACCACTGACCGTGGACTCTGAGGATGGGATAGTGTCCACGGCCGGTTCCTCGGACATGTTAGCGGACGGGGAAGATGAGGAAGGAGATGAGGAGGACGAGGCAGTCGACAGCGCTCACAACGCTGATTTCCCCGACAGCCAGGATCTCTTCATCACCCTTACAGAGATCCCCTACCAACCGTCCCCAGCCGTTACCCCGGACACAGAATCTGGGGAAGGATCAGCCAGTAAGTGTTGTAAACATCTAAACATTTATTTGTAACAGAACAGGAATATTAACAATTAAAAAAATGGGTTTCTCATGATTAGTTTGCCCTAGGCGCTTAACAGTTCAGTCATGGGCAGTGCAACTATTGAAAAAAATCTAGCAATGTCCAGTCTTGCATGATTGTCCTGCCCAAGCCGCTCTACTGTTTACTCACTGCTACAGCAGCTAGAGTAAAATGCGGTCTATATGTCCGGGGATGGAGCAGAAATCCTCCTGGGACATCTCGAGGAAGCTCTCCTGGAGGTAATTGGAAATCCGTTGCATTAGGTTCCTGGGGAGAGCGGCCTTATTGGGTCCTCCGTAGTACGACACGTTGCCGCGCCACGAGACAAGCAAGTACTCGGGAATCATAGCTCTGCACAGCAGGGCGGCATACGGCCCTGGTCTTTGGAGGCTTTCCCGGAGCATTCTCTCTTTCTCGCTCTCAGAGATCCTCATGAGGGTGATGTCGCTCATGGTGACCTGCTTTGAATGAGGTAGGGGAATGTTAGTGTTGGGACTGCTTGCTCGTTCCTTTACAGAACTGTAACCGCTGGTTTGTAGCCACGCGGTGGAGGCGGGAGAGGGGAAGCCGAAAGGGATCGTTCCCGGGGACAGCCGCGAGGGTGTGGGACAGGAGCAGCGTTCCTGCTTGCCGGATTGCTGGCAGCAGGGACCGACATTGATTTCAATGTGAAATGAAGCCATTGCTAATATTAAAGTTTTAAGCTGCCACAAGTCTACGGCTTACCATGTCTGCCTGCAACAGAAATTCCGTTGTGCTGCCCCGCTTCTCAAATATGCTCTGCAAAACCCCAGGCACTGAATGCGAAGGCCGAGAATTCGACCTTGTGCTGAGTGCGCATGTGATAGGTGCTGTGCATGGTCTTGTTCACAGAGAAAGACTATGTTCTTTGTTCACAACTACATTTATCTTTCTGAGGAATTCACTCCCTTTTTCCCATTCCCACAGCCCCATCTGCGACTGTCTCACAACCTAGCCTGGCATCACACTCCCAGAGGCTAGCGAGGATTAGGCATAGGAAGAAGAGGACACGGGAGGACATGTTCCTGGAGCTTATGGCCTGCTCCAGAGCCCAGGCAGCACAGCAGACCCAGTGGCGGGAGAACTTGACCCGAATGCACCAAGCCAACATGGATCGGGAGGAGAGGTGGCGGCAGGAAGACCAGCAGGCGACTCAAACGCTGCTTGGACTACTGAGGGAGCAAACGGACACGCTCCGGCGCCTTGTGGATGTTCTGCAGGAACGGAGGCAGGAGGACAGAGCCCCGCTGCAGTCCATCTCTAACCGCCCTCCCCCGCCACCAAGTCCCATACCCCCCTCACCCAAAGTGCACAGAAGGAGAGGCGGCAGAGTCCGTGCTAACTCTCACTCCACCCCTGCAGAGAGCTCCAGTAGCAGAAGGCTCTCATTCCCCAAAATTTGACAAGTTCTTTCCTTCCCGCCTGACACAAGCCCCCGTCCAAGTTTCATCTCCCAGTTCCATGTGTAGTTGATAATAAAAAATACGTTTCTGTTAAGTACTGTTTCCATCATGTTCTTTTGGAGGAGGAGGGGAAAGGGGGTTGGTAATTGGACAGGACAGTCACCTTTGGCAGGGTACATACGCGGGGGCAGGCACAGCAGCAGAGCACATACACAGTGCAGTGATGCAGTGACTAGTTACCCTGGTTAGTCTGGGAGGTTGTTTTCATGTTATGTGGTGGGGGGTGGGTTGCTCTGTGACTTTGTGGCAGGGGAGGGCAGTTACAGATCTTAAGCGGCGGTCCTTATGCAGGATCACAGAGCCACACAGCAGGGGATCTGTAACCGTCCTCCCCCTGCCACAAAGTCACATAGACCCCCCCATACACACAGTCCCTATCAGGAGGGGTGACAGGCTCCGTTGAAACAACCATCCCACCGCAGCGGAGCCTGTCAATCCTTGAGTTTAGAAGCTGCATTCGCGCCACTACACTACACCCGCTCCGCACCACAGTCTGCATCCCAGTTTTTAAAAATTCCCGCGAAAACAGTATTAAAGAAAACGGTGTTCATTAACAAAGTAGAACTATTTTTATTTTGAAACGTGTGTTGGAGGGGGGGTGAAGGGGGTATGTAACTGGAGAGGATAGTCAACATTAACTGGGTAAAGAAACGGGGGCAGGTTTAGCTTCTCAATACACAAACTTTACAGTCACAGGTTACCCTGCTCACTCAGGAACTTTGCTTTCAAAGCCTCCCGGATGCACAGCGCTTCCCGCTGGTCTCTTCTAATCGCCCGGCTGTCTGGCTGTGCGTAATCAGCAGCCAGGCTATTTTCCTCAACCTCCCACCCCGCCATAAAGGTCTCCCCCTTGCTCTCACAGAGATTGTGGAGCACACAGCAAGCTGCTATAACAATGGGGATATTGGTTTCGCTGAGATCACAGCGAGTCAGTAAGCTTCTCCATCTCCCCTTGAGACGGCCAAAAGCACACTCCACCACCATTCTGCACTTGCTCAGCCGGTAGTTGAAGAGTTCTTTTTCAGTGTCCAGGGCGCCAGTATAGGGCTTCATGAGCCAGGGCATTAGCGGGTAGGCTGGGTCCCCGAGGATGACTATAGGCATCTCCACATCCCCAACAGTTATTTTGTGGTCCGGGAAGTAAATACCTTGCTGCAGCCGTCTAAACAGACCAGAGTTCCTGAAAACACGAGCGTCATGAACCTTGCCCGGCCATCCGATGTAGATGTTGGTAAAACGTCCCCTGTGGTCCACCAGTGCTTGCAGCACCATGGAAAAGTAGCCCTTTCGGTTAATGTACTGGGTGGCCTGGTGGTCCGGTGCCAGGATAGGGATGTGAGTTCCATCTATGGCCCCACCGCAGTTTGGGAATCCCACCGCTGCGAAGCCATCTATGATCGCCTCCACGTTTCCCAGGGTCACTACCTTTGGCAGCAGTACATCAACGATTGCCTTGGCTACTTGCATCACAACAACCCCCACGGTAGATTTGCCCACCCCAAACTGGTTCGCGACTGACCGGTAGCTGTCTGGCGTTGCAAGCTTCCAGAGGGCTATGGCCACTCGCTTCTGGACAGTCAGGGCTGCTCGCATCCGGGTGTCCTTGCGCTTCAGGGCAGGGGACAGCAACTCACAAAGTTCCAGGAAAGTTCCCTTCCGCATGCGAAAGTTTCACAGCCACTGGGATTCATCCCAGACCTGCAGCACTATGCAGTCCCACCACTCAGTGCTTGTTTCCCGTGCCCAGAATCGCCGTTCCATGGCATCGACATGACCCATTGCCACCGTGATGTCCTCGGCGCTGGGTCCCCTGCTTTCTGAGAGGTCTGTGCTACTCTCAGACTTCAGGACATCACCGCGGTGCCGTAGCCTCCTCGCCTGACTTTTCTGCATCTGCCTCAGGGAAACCTGTATGATAAGCTGCGAGGCGTTGAGAGCGGCCACAACTGCAGCGATGGTCGCAGCGTGCTCCATGCTCGCAGTGCTGTGGCGTCCGCGCTGTCACTGACTAGAAAAGTGCGCGAACTGATTTCCCGCCGGCGCTTTCAGGGAGGGAGGGCGGGAGTGATGGACGGATGACGACAGTTACCCAAAAGCACCCTGGCCCCTTTTTTTTTACCCAGAAGGCATTTGCGGCTCCACCCAGAATTCCAATGGGCAGCGGGGACTCCGGGAACTGTGGGATAGCTGCCCACAGTGCACCGCTTCCAATGTCGACGCTTTCCCCGTTAGTGTGGACTCACAAAGTCGAATTACTGTCCTTAGTGTGGACACACACGTTCGACTTTGCAATATCGATTCCAAAAATTCAAATTAAGTAAAATCGAACTACTCTCGTAGTGTAGACAAGGCCTAGGTCTTAAATTCCCCCAGGCTGGAGAGCCGTTCTCTGTCCTCAGCTCATGGACTAGTCACGGCGATACACGAAGCGGAACAGATTCAGACAGGGAGATCAAGCCCTCGCCATCCCCAGAATAGCCTTGAGCACCTGCTCCACAGCACAGTTCAAGTTTGGGTGTCCCGCATCCCAGACAAGCGCCCAAGCCCCTGGGCGAACGAGATAGGCGCAGGCGGTTTGCTGAAGGGGAACCTCTAGAAATGACTGCAGGGCAATGTTCTGGGTGCCAAGAACGGGCTTTTCCGATTGGCTGACAAGGCCTGAACATTTTCAGGACCAATCCCAGTGTTTTCCCTGAATTTTTGGTTTGCTGGATGCACTGAAAAATCAGTGATTCGCCCAGCTCTGGTGAGAACATCACACGCTGGCCAGCGCTGACAGGAGCAGGCCCTGTGATGAGATTAGCAGCTTCTTTATTTAATTCAACTAATTGTCTTAATCTTGATTTAGTCCATCCCTCCACAAAGAGACTGATCTATCTACCTCCATACGTACCCATCTATGTATCTGTCCCCATGCACCCGCACTGTCTATCCATCCATCCCCATACACCCCATCTAATCTATCTATCCTTCCCCATATACCCCTTCTCTCTATCTGTCCCCATACACATCTATCTATCCATCGCCCTCTATCTCTCTATCGCCATACATCCCCCTCTCCATTTCACCCCATATACCCCATCTATCTATCTATCCCCATCCATCTGTCCCAATGAACCCCTCTATCTATCTATCTATTCCCATACACCCCCTCTATCTATCTATCTATCTATCTATCTAAGTGATATTTACAGTACCTTTCCCTGGAACTATCCAGCAATTTGCTCTCCCGAAATGTCTCTGCCCAGCATTACCCCACCCCCAACATTCATCCCCCAGCTTTGTCCTTTGTCTCTGAGGACGGCAGGGGCAGAACCAGCTTCCCCAAACACTCACCCCAGAGGCAGAGGCTCAGCGCGCCAAGCACTGCGAGACCCCAAGCCCCAGCTCTAGCCATGCCCCATGGGCCGCAGCAGGCTCCGCTCCGTGGGGTCCAGGGGCGAGGAGCAACTCTTCCCTCTGATCTCTGCTGCTCCGGGGTCAGCCCGAGAACCTGCAGCCCTCTCTGCTCTGAGTGTCAGCACCTGCCCCGACCTCTGTGATGCTCAGCCGTGGGCTGAGGGCCCCACCTCCCGCCAGCTGACAATGGAAACTTCTCTGCTCGCAGCGCTGGCTCTTGCAGAGCCATGTGTGCTGATGCACGACAGCAGGAGGACCAAGGGGCTGGCAGCGAGGGGTTTGCAGCTGAGATCCGACAAGAAACGGGGGCTGGAGGCTTCTCCGGGCACTGAGAGCAGCACAGGAGAAGGCCCTTGTGCCCACAGGGTGGGCAATGTGTGCGGGGACAGACAGGAGGCCGGGCAGGAGTGGCGCCAGGGTTTTTGCTACCCTAGGTGGCAGTGCTCCTCCTCTGAGCTTTCATGGGGCCTGGGGTCTTCGGCGGCGGGGGTCCTTCCACTCCGTGTCTTTGGGGCACTTTGGTGGTGGGTCCTGGAGCGAGTGAAGGACCCGCCGCCGAATTTCTGCCGAAGATCCGGAGCGGAAGGACCCCTCGCTGCTGAATTTCTGCCGAGGGCGGCAAAATGCCACCCCACAAATCCTGCCACCCTAGGCGATTACCTAGGGTCGCCCAGTGGAAGCACCAGCCCTGAGGCCAGGACAGATGACGGGGAGCAGCTGGAGAGCGGGAGGGAGAGAGACAAAGTTCTGAGACATGAGACGGATCCAGGGAATTTGACTCTGGGCTCTGACATCAGTGAGGGAAGGGGAAATTCTATGCCCTGTGTGATTCAGGGGTCAGGCTACATCCGTGGCTCTCAAGCACTCCACCCCACGTGCCTCTCCCTTTCTCCTTCCCCTTCCTCACTGCCCCCCACGGGCAGTGGGTATCAAAGGCCAGGGCAGGCTAAGCCTCCTCAGACCTAGGCTGTGGCCCCGCCCATGTTCCACCCCCAGGCTCCGCCCTCTATCCTGAAGCTGGTGGGAGCTCACTCAGCCTCCAAAGTGGGAGCTAACATGCTGCCCATGCTGCCCCCAATCTCACTTCTAAATACACTCGTTGTATTTGTTCCTCATGGAAGCTGCTGCAGTTGGTCACATAGCGTGCATGTTTCACAGGCAGAGACAGAAAGGATTGCACCAGCCTTGGGCGGGAGAGTCAAAAGGGCCTGTGTGATTGAGGAGTGAAATCCCAGGTAAAGTCACCTGCAAACTGTCTGAAATCTGCCGAACCTACCTCCCACCAGACATGTGGCAGGTAGATACACAACACTGGGGTGGGTTGTGTGGGTGAGGTTTTATCAACATGGATTCAAGATTAAAAGCATTAATTCCTGCCTCTTTTTTCTGGACTAATGTGGCCAAATCAATGCATGTGGCTCAAACCTTTATAGATGTTAAGGCCAGAAGAGACCATTCTGGTCAGCTAGTTGGCCCTCTTGTATAACACAGTGGTTCCTGCATCCAGCCAGTAGCTTATAGTTGAGCTGGAGCAGATCTTTGCGAAAGATGCCCAGTCTCCTTATACAGACACCTAGGACTGTGGTGGATTCTCCATCATGTGGAAAGTTGTTCCACTGGTAATTGCTCTTCCTGGAAAACAGCAGTAAGCAGGGTCTGAATGAGCTCTACCCCAACATCGAGTGATGAACCAGGGGAAAAGACCTCCGGAGCAGACCGTATTTACATAGACACACCCACTCTGCCAACGTGATCACAGACACAGCTGCTGACTGCGGGAGTCACCCTAAGTGTAACAACATCGCTAGCTAAGCAGGGAGTAGTGATGCCAAATTCATGTGAAAGTCAGAGCAGTGTGGGGTTCATGTTCTTGGCTTTGCTTTCAGAGTTTTCTAGCCTAGTTGTTTCTTTAGTGTTTAGAGTTGGAACCCATCAGACTTGGTGGTGGGTCTTTGTTTCTGCTCAGTGATTCACAGCACTGAAATGGCTGGTGAGCAGGTTTATTGGGCTGAGACTTAGGTCTCTGGTAGGGATGGGGTGCAGTAATAGATAGATAAGACAGAGGGTCCAGCAGTAGTGAGGGGAAATCATGGCCTTGTGAAATCACTCACAGCTGGGCTAAGGGGGGAACTCTCAGGAGGTGGTATTCTACAGATGGCAGCTAGCAGCCGCAGTGATAAGCCAGGGGAAAGGTGTCAGAGATCAGAGGCAAATGCCCCAGCGAGTGGCAAGTGGCGGCAGAGATAATGGCAGCACCAGTGGCATTGCACAACCCTCCCCTTTACGGTTAGGGAAAGAACCCACATGAATGCACCCCTGAATTCTGGGACCTTGCTGGCTTTGCACAAGCAAAGGTCCCAGTGAGTGGGGTGCAGCGGAGAGAAAAGGGGAATGGTGTGTTAAAGGGATATTCATCTGCCAAAAAGAAGAACAGGAGGACTTGTGGCACCTTAGAGACTAACAAATTTATTAGAGCATAAGCTTTCGTGGACTACAGCCCACTTCTTCGGATGCTGTAGTCCACGAAAGCTTATGCTCTAATAAATTTGTTAGTCTCTAAGGTGCCACAAGTCCTCCTGTTCTTTTTGCGGATACAGACTAACACGGCTGCTACTCTGAAACTATTCATCTGCCAGACTTTCACACCGCAAGGTGGGACACTGAGGCAAAGGGCACTGCCCAAGATTTGGGGGGCAGGTATTTACTTGTGGTTTGCAGGCTTTTGAATGGTGACTGCAGTTTTTTCCCAAACTAATTCTGGGTTCCCGCTCCCTTTCTATACAAGTTTTCTTTTGTTACACACAGACACAGGGATTGCAAGCGGGGAATTATTGCCTCTTAGGCCTTGTCTACACTACGAGAGTTGTTCGAATTTACTTGCATCGAATTTTTGGAATCAATATTGCAAAGTCGAACGTGTGTGTCCACACGAAGGACAGTAATTCGACTTTGTGAGTCCACACTAACGGTGAAAGCGTCGACATTCGAAGCGGTACACTGTGGTCAGCTATCCCACAGTTCCCGCAGTCCCCTCTGCCCATTGGAATTCTGGGTGTAGCCGGCAATGCCTTCTGGGTAACAAAATGTGTCGAGGGTGCTTTTGGGTAACTGTCGTCATCCATCCATCACTCCCGCCCTCCCTCCCTGAAAGCGCCGGCGGGAAATCAGTTTACGCACTTTTCCAGTCATTGACAGCGCGGACGCCACAGCACTGCGAGCATGGAGCACGCTGCGACCATCGCTGCAGTTGTGGCCGCTCTCAACGCCTCGCAGCTTATCATACAGGTTTCCCTGAGGCAGATGCAGAAAAGTCAGGCGAGGAGGCTACGGCACCGCGGTGATGTCCTGAAGTCTGAGAGTAGCACAGACCTCTCAGAAAGCAGGGGACCCAGCGCCGAGGACATCACGGTGGCAATGGATCATGTTGATGCCGTGGAACGGCGATTCTGGGCACGGGAAACAAGCACTGAGTGGTGGGACCGCATAGTGCTGCAGGTCTGGGATGAATCCCAGTGGCTGCGAAACTTTCGCATGCGGAAGGGAACTTTCCTGGAACTTTGTGAGTTGCTGTCCCCTGCCCTGAAGTGCAAGGACACCCGGTTGCGAGCAGCCCTGACTGTCCAGAAGCGAGTGGCCATAGCCCTCTGGAAGCTTGCAACGCCAGACAGCTACCGGTCAGTCGCGAACCAGTTTGGGGTGGGCAAATCTACCGTGGGGGTTGTTGTGATGCAAGTAGCCAAGGCAATCGTTGATAGTACTGCTGTCAAAGGTAGTGACCCTGGGAAACGTGGAGGCGATCATAGATGGCTTCGCAGCGATGGGATTCCCAAACTGCAGTGGGGCCATAGATGGAACTCATATCCCTATCCTGGCACCGGACCACCAGGCCAGCCAGTACATTAACTGAAAGGGCTACTTTTCCATGGTGCTGCAAGCACTGGTGGACCACAGGGGACGTTTTACCAACATCTACGTGGGATGGCCGGGCAAGGTTCATGACGCTCGTATTTTCTGGAACTCTGGTCTGTTTAGACGGCTGCAACAAGGTATTTACTTCCCGGACCACAAAATAACTGTTGGGGATGTGGAGATGCCTATAGTCATCCTCGGGGACCCAGCCTACCCGCTAATGCCCTGGCTCATGAAGCCCTATACTGGCGCCCTGGACACTGAAAAAGAACTCTTCAACTACCGGCTGAGCAAGTGCAGAATGGTGGTGGAGTGTGCTTTTGGCCGTCTCAAGGGGAGATGGAGAAGCTTACTGACTCGCTGTGATCTCAGCGAAACCAATATCCCCATTGTTATATCAGCTTGCTGTGTGCTCCACAATCTCTGTGAGAGCAAGGGGGAGACCTTTATGGCAGGGTGGGAGGTTGAGGAAAATAGCCTGGCTGCTGATTACGCACAGCCAGACAGCCGGGCGATTAGAAGAGACCAGCGGGAAGCGCTGTGCATCCGGGAGGCTTTGAAAGCAAAGTTCCTGAGTGAGCAGGGTAACCTGTGACTTTAAAGTTTGTGTACAGAGAAGCTGAACCTGCCCCCGTTTCTTTACCCAGTTAATGTTGACTATCCTATCCATTTACATACCCCCTTCGCCCCCCTTCCAACACACGTTTTGAAATAAAAATAGTTCTACTTTGTTAATGCACACCGTTTTCTTTAATACTGTTTTCGCGGGAATTTTTAAAAACTGGGACGCAGACTGTGGTGCGGAGCGGGTGTAGTGTAGTGGCGCGAATGCAGCTTCTAAACTCAAGGATTGACAGGCTCCGCTGCGGTGGGATGGTTGTTTCAACGGAGCCTGTCACCCCTCCTGATCGGGACTGTGTGTATGGGGGGGACTATGTGACTTTGTGGCAGGGGGAGGACGGTTACAGATCCCCTGCTGTGTGGCTCTGTGATCCTGCATAAGGACCGCCGCTTAAGATCTGTAACTGCCCTCCCCCGCCACAAAGTCACAGAGCAACCCACCCCCCACCACATAACATGAAAACAACCTCCCAGACTAACCAGGGTAACTAGTCACTGCATCACTGCACTGTCTATGTGCTCTGCTGCTGTGCCTGCCCCCGCCTATGTACCCTGCCAAAGGTGACTGTCCTGTCCAATTACCAACCCCCTTTCCCCTCCTCCTCCAAAAGAACATGATTGAAACAGTAGTTAACAGAAACGTATTTTTTATTATCAACTACACATGGAACTGGGAGGTGAAACTTGGACGGGGGCTTGTGTCAGGCGGGAAGGAAAGAACTTTTCAAATTTGGGGGAATGAGAGCCTTCTGCTACTAGAGCTCTCTGCAGGGGTGGAATGAGAGTTAGCAGGGACTCTGCCGCCTCTCCTTCTTTGCACTTTTGGTGAGGTGGGTATGGGACTTGGTGGCGGGGGAGGGCGGTTAGAGATGGACTGCAGCGGGGCTCTGTCCTCCTGCCTCCGTTCCTGCAGAACATCCACAAGGCGCCGGAGCGTGTCCGTTTGCTCCCTCAGTAGTCCAAGCAGCGTTTGAGTCGCCTGCTGGTCTTCCTGCCGCCACCTCTCCTCCCGATCCATGTTTGCTTGGTGCATTTGGGTCAAATTCTCCCGCCACTGGGTCTGCTGTGCTGCCTGGGCTTGAGAACAGGCCATAAGCTCAGAGAACATGTCCTCCCGTGCCTGTCTCTCGTGTCTCAGAGAACATGTCCTCTTCTTCCTACGCCTAATCCGCGCTAGCCGCTGGGAGTCTGATGCCAGGCTAGGTTGTGAGACAGTCGCAGATGGGGCTGTGGAAATGGGAAAAAGGGAGTGAATTCCTCAGAAAGATAAATGTAGTTGTGAACAAAGAACATAGTCTTTCTCTGTGAACAAGACCATGCACAGCACCTATCACATGGGCACTCAGCACGAGGTCGAATTCTCGGCCTTCGCATTCAGTGCCTGGGGTCTTGCACAGCACATCTGAGAAGCGGGGCAGCACAACGGAATTTCTGTTGCAGGCAGACATGGTAAGCCGTAGACTTGTGGCAGTTTAAAACTTTTATATTACCACTGGCCTCATTTCACATTTAAAGCAATGTCAGTCCCTGCTGCCAGCAATCCGGCAAGCGGGAACCCTGCCCCTGTCCCACCCCCTCGCGGCTGTCCCCGGGAACGATCCCTTTCGGCTGCCCCTCTACCGCCTCCACCACGTGGCTGCAAACCACCGGTTACAGTTCTGTAAAGGAACGAGCAAGCAGTCCCAACACTAACATTCCCCTACCTAATTCAAAGCAGGTCACCATGGGCGACATCACCCTGATGAGGATCTCTGAGAGCGAGAGAGAGAGAATGCTCCGGGAAAGCCTCCAAAGACCAGGGCCGTATGCCGCCCTGCTGTGCAGAGCAATGATTCCCGAGTACTCGTGGCACGGCAACGTGTCGTACTTCGGAGGACCCAATAAGGCCGCTCTCCCCAGGAACCTCATGCAACTGCTTTCCAATTACCTGCAGGCGAGCTTCATCGAGATGTCCCAGGAGGATTACTGCTCTATCCCCGGACATATAGACCACATTTTACTGTAGCTGCAGTAGCAGGGAATAAACAGTAGAGCGGCTTGTGCAGGATAATCACGGAAAACCGGACATTGCTAGATTTTTTTTCAAAACTTGCACTGCCCATGACTAAACCGTTAAGCGCCTAGGGCACAGTAATCATGAACAACCCATTCTTTTAATTGTTAATATTCCTGTTCTGTTAAAAATAAATGTTTAGATGTTTACAACACTTACTGGCTGATCCTTCCCCAGATTCTGTGTCCGGGGTAACGGCTGGGGATGCTTCGTAGGGGATCTCTGTAAGGGTGATGAAGAGATCCTGGCTGTCGGGGAAATCAGCGTTGTGAGCGCTGCTGACTGCCTCGCCCTCCTCATCTCCTTCCTCATCTTCCCCGTCCGCTAACATGTCCGAGGAACCGGCCGTGGAGACTATCCCATCCTCAGAGTCCACGGTCACTGGTGGGGTAGTGGTGGCGGCCGCACCGAGGATGGAATGCAGTGCCTCGTAGAAACGGGATGTCTGGGGATGGGATCCGGAGCGTCCATATTCCTCTTTGGTCTTCTGGTAGCCTTGTCTCAGCTCCTTGATTTTCACGCGGCACTGCGTTGCATCCCGGCTGTATCCTCTCTCTGACATGTCTTTAGAGATCTTCTCGTAGATCTTTGCATTCCGTCTTTTGGATCGCAGCTCGGAAAGCACGGACTCATCGCCCCACACAGCGATGAGATCCAAGACTTCCCGATCAGTCCATGCTGGGGCCCTCTTTCTATTCACAGACTGCACGGCCATCACTGCTGGGGAGCTCTGCATCGTTGCCAGTGCTGCTGTGCTCGCCACGATGTCCAGACAGGAAATGAGATTCAAACTGGCCAGACAGGAAAAGGAATTCAAATTCAAATTTCCCCGGGGCTTTTCCTGTGTGGCTGGTCAGAGCATCCGAGCTCGTACTGCTGTCCAGAGCGTCAACAGAGTGGTGCACTGTGGGATAGCTCCCGGAGCTATTAGCTTCGATTTCCATCCACACCTAGCCTAATTCGACATGGCCATGTCGAATTTAGCGCTACTCCCCTCGTCGGGGAGGAGTACAGAAATCGAATTAAAGAGACCTCTATGTCGAACTAAATAGCATCGCAGTGTGGACGGGTGCAGGGTTAATTCGATGTAACGGCGCTAACTTCGACATAAACGCCTAGTGTAGACCAGGCCTGAGAATCATAGGATATCAGGGTTGGAAGGAAACTGAGGAGGTCATCTAGTCAAACCCCCTGCTCAAAGCAGGACCAAATCCCAACTAAATCATCCCAGCCAGGGCTTTGTCATGCTTGACCTTAAAAACCTCTAAGGAAGGAGATTCCACCACCTCCCTAAGTAACCCATTCCAGTGCTTCACCACCCTCCTAGTAAAAAAGTTTTTCCTAATATCCAACCTAAACCTCCCCCACTGCAACTTGAGACCATTACTCCTTGTTCTGTCATCTGGTACCACTGAGAACAGTCTAGATCCATCCTCTTTGGAACCCCCTTTCAGGTAGTTGAAAGCAGCTATCAAATCCCCCCTCATTCTTCTCTTCTGGAGACTAAACAATCCCAGTTCCCTCAGACTCTCCTCATAAGTCATGTGTTCCAGACCCCTAATCATTTTTGTTGCCCTCCGCTGGACTCTTTCCAATCTTTCCACATCCTTCTTGTAGTGTGGGGCACAAAACTGGACACAGTACTCCAGGTGAGGCCTCACCAATGTCAAATAGAGGGGAACGATGACGTCCCTCGATCTGCTGGCAATTCCCCTACTTATACAGCCCAAAATGTCATTAGCCTTCTTGGCAACAAGGGCACACTGTTGACTCATATCCAGCTTCTCGTCCACTGTAACCCCTAGGTCCTTTTCTGCAGAACTGCTTCCTACCCATTCGGTCCCTAGTCTGTAACAGTGAATGGGATTCTTCCGTCCTAAAAGCAGGACTCTGCACTTGTCCATGTTGAACCTCATCAGGTTTCTTTTGGCCCAATCCTCTAATTTGTCTAGGTCCCTCTGTATCCGATCCCTACCCTCCAGCCTATCTACCACTCCTCCCAGTTTGGTGTCATCTGCAAACTTGCTGAGAGTGCAGTCCATGCCATCCTCCAGATCATTAATGAAGATATTGAACAAAACCGGCTCCAGGACCGACCCTTGGGGCACTCCGCTTGAATCGGGCTGCCAAGTAGACATGGAGCCATTGATCAATAACCGTTGAGTTTGACGATCTAGCCAGCTTTCTATCCACCGTATAGTCCATTCATCCAGCCCATACTGCTTTAACAAGCTGGTCACCTGCCATATTTACTGTAAGTAACCCTTCTGTCCATCTAAGTTGGCAGCAACAAGGTCCGGGTTCTGTATCTAGGGGTTCCGTTTCAATAACGCAATGCAAAACCGGCTCGAGCCCCCACCCAGTGACCTGGGACAATTACATACCACCCCCTGGGCGCCTCTAAGAGGCAATACTTCCCCTCTCGCAAGCACAGAGTCTAAGTGTAGCAGAAAATGTTTAATAACATGAGGTAAACAACATAAATTGGAAAAAACAAAATAAACAGGATTCATAACACAAACCGTGAGCAAAAACCCACCCCAGCAAATTGGGCTGTGTCCTTTCCCTTTGGTTCTTGAATCCAGCAACCCCAAAATCACCCAGAGTCCCCAAAATCCAACACCCCCAAAGTCTCTTGGGTCCAGCAACCACCCAAAGTCCCAAAAGTCCATCAACCCCCAAAGTCTCTGTCCCTGGTCAGTGCAGCCCCAGAGTAAAAGGGGGGCACGCAGGGTGTTAAGGGGCACCTTACATGATCCAAGGCCGACCAGCCATCTCTCCATGGGGTTCCGCCGCAGCCTTCACCACAAGCCAGTCCACTTCCTGCCATCCCACAAACTCCTCTGCTCTACAAGCAGCTCCGCTCTGCTCACGGACCTGTGAGCCACTCTAGCCATCCCCACAAACTGCTCTGCCAGCCACTTAGCAATATAGAGTCAAGCTCTCCCACTAGTTAACACAGCCCTCAGTAATCTCAACTCTTAATAACTTTAGCTCTTTTGTGATTTTAGCTCATAGCAGGGGAACCCCAATGCTAGTACACCATTGGCCCAAAGTGAATTCAGCTCACCAGCCTGTAACTAGACTCTGAATAAAATCAAAGTTAGCTCTGACATTCAACAGTGGGGAAAGGAAATGGTGCAATCAGTGGTTTGAGCCCTCAAGAGGCAACAGGAGCCATACCCTAAGGTACAAATACCTATCCTCATCTTCTCTCAATTCACTGGGTTGTGGAACCCATGTCCCTTGTCTAGTGAGTGCTACTTAGGTGATGGTGAGACACTTTGTCATAATACAGTTTCATTGTCCTTGATTCACATAATCAGGGTAACAACACTTTATTCCTCCTGCCCCAATAACAGAGAAACTGGGGATCCCACCCCATCCAAAGTAACCACTATCAGTTGCTGTTGTCTGCCAGGCAGGTGGGTGTGCCTATGCAAAAAAGATCAGCCCCTGGAGTTCTTTTCCACACTCGCCATAATTCACCACCAGATGTCAGGGTAGAGCTCATCCTGACTCTGCTTACATCCTCCCCCCAGCCGAGAATTTGTCATCCCAACAAATCACACTCCCTATTATACCAACTCACTGGTTCCCTCCAAAGGACCTCAGATAGCCCATTTTAGCTTCCACAAGCCTGTGTGCTAAACATATTGGTTCCTCACTAGTCACCCCAGGTGCATCATAAGTCAACCGTTTTACTGGTCTTATTACCCTGTCTCGTCTATTGAGAATCTCTGTTGCCGTGGTAGGGGGAACAGCCTCTTGAATGACGGATGGAGAGGTTTCCTTTGAGGGCCCCTTGGCTACTGGCATAGGCCCCTGCATTTCTAGTTCTAACAGTGGAGGGTCCAAGGTGCCCAGGACATCCTCCACCTGTGTGGAAGCAGAGAAAGAACTGACAGGAAGGGGATGCAATACATGACAGTTCGTTAGCAAGAGTCAGGCTAACTGTAACCGTGATAACGCGAGATTTGTAGAA
>NC_088807.1:16851423-16907423 GCF_011386835.1 Chrysemys picta bellii | reverse complement strand
TCTGGAAGCAGCAGGAGCAGTAGCTAGGCATCCCCAAGAGTCTGGTCCCCAACCAGACTGGGTCTTCACGATCAGGTTCTCCGTCAGGCGATCGGAGACAGATGGGACTGGAGCTGAGTCCGAGAGAGCGAGAGGACCGTGAGAGAGAGAGCAAGAGCCCGAGGAAAAGCTGCAGGAAAAGCAGCAGCAGCATGGACTGGCAATGGTGGAGCGGAGAGGCATAGGGGACTTCCCAGGGGTGAATGGGAATAGGGCTGCCAGTTCTTCAGGGAGCCTCAACACTAAATTGTTGCCCTTGGTTAAGAAGGGGGGGGGGGGTGAATGCTCACCACGCAGCCTTCAAGCAGGCTGGCGATTTGAATCAGGGGGACCCTGCGGAAAAGCCCCGGTATCTAGCTCCCTTGCTGGGTCCCAAGGCCATAGATGCTGTCAGCCAGATGGGTGGGGTGGTGAACAGGCTCCCATTCCTGGCCCCGGCCTATGTGTCTGCGTGGAGTCTCCTGGGGTCAGGCCCCTCGGACCCCCAGGGGGAGCGGAAGGTGGGGGTCAGTGGGGGAGACATAGAATCATAGAATCATAGAATATCAGGGTTGGAAGGGACCTCAGGAGGTCATCTAGTCCAACCCCCTGCTCAAAGCAGGACCAATTCCCAACTAAATCATCCCAGCCAGGGCTTTGTCAAGCTGGGCCTTAAAAACCTCCAAGGAAGGAGATTCCACCACCTCCCTAGGTAAAGCATTCCTAGTGAAATAGTGTTTCCTAATATCCAACCTAGACCTCCCCCACTGCAACTTGAGACCATTGCTCCTTGTTCTGTCATCTGCCACCACTGAGAACAGCCGAGCTCCATCCTCTTTGGAACCCCCCTCAGGTAGTTGAAAGCAGCTATCAAATCCCCCCTCATTCTTCTCTTCTGGAGACTAAACAATCCCAGTTCCCTCAGCCTCTCCTCATAAGTCATGTGCTCCAGACCCCTAATCATTTTTGTTGCTTTCCGCTGGACTCTTTCCAATATTTCCACATCCTTCTTGTAGTGTGGGGCCCAAAACTGGACACAGTACTCCAGATGAGGCCTCACCAATGTCGCATAAAGGGGAACGATCACGTCCCGCGATCTGCTGGCAATGCCCCTACTTATAAAGCCCAAAATGCCATTAGCCTTCTTGGCAACAAGGGCACACTGTTGACTCATATCCAGCTTCTCGTCCACTGTGACCCCTAGGTCCTTTTCTGCAGAACTGCTGCCTAGCCATTCAGTCCCTAGTCTGTAGCAGTGCATAGGATTCTTCCGTCCTAAGTGCAGGACTCTGCACTTGTCCTTGTTGAACCTCATCAGGTTTCTTTTGGCCCAATCCTCCAATTTGTCTAGGTCCCTCTGTATCCGATCCCTACCCTCCAGCGTATCTACCACGCCTCCCAGTTTAGTGTCATCTGCAAACTTGCTGAGAGTGCAGTCCACACCATCCTCCAGATCATTAATAAAGATATTAAACAAAACCGGCCCCAGGACCGACCCTTGGGGCACTCCGCTTGAAACCGGCTGCCAACTAGACATGGAGCCATTGATCACTACCTGTTGAGCCTGACGATCTAGCCAGCTTTCTATCCACCTTACAGTCCATTCATCCAGCCCATACTTCTTTAACTTGGTGGCAAGAATACTGTGGGAGACCATATCAAAAGCTTTGCTAAAGTCAAGGAATAACACATCCACTGCTTTCCCCTCATCCACAGAGCCAGTTATCTCATCATAGAAGATAATTAGGTTAGTCAGGCACGACTTCCCCTTGGTGAATCCATGCTGACTGTTCCTGATCACTGTTGCCTGGGGTGGCAAGATCCCGGGACAGAGAGAACTGTTGTCAGGCCCCGGGTGGTGCAGCCGCAAATGCCGAGGGGCTGTGTGACCTGGGTGAAGGTCCCCAGAATAAAGACCCTCGCCCTGCCTATGGCCCAGATCCCTGTGCAGACATAGGAGGGGTCAGGCTGGCCTGTAATTGGGGTTCTCCAGGATATCGGCTGTGCCTGTGAGGTCCTGTTGGGGGGTGACTGTGTCTCTTGGGAACAGGATCCAGGCCCTGCTCCTGTAACGGCTGAGGATTTGAATTTAAATCTGGGGAACCAATTGGCTAAAATGGAAATGGTCAGTGAAAATGCAAATGACCTGGCTGGCAGGAGGGAGGGGCTGCTGGGCTCAGAATACCTGTCTACCTGTAACCAAAACCCTGGGGCTGAGTGCATCGGAAAAATGCTCCCCACTCCCCTGCACACCGGAGAGGGGGCTCATGCTGGCTCTGATGTGGTGACCAGAGCAGCGAGCTCGCTGCCTGCCCCCACTGGGACAGCAAGGGCAGTGCTAAGCACATTGGGAGCTAAGACCCCAGCTGAGTGTGGGAACACCCAGGCAGGGCAGGTCTGCTGCCAACCAGGTTTGCCTGGTCCAAACGTGCTGCTGGGAAGTAATTACACAGCAGGGAGAAAGCTACCAGGAACAGGGCTCAGAGGGGCTGTGACCCCAGGTCCAGCCAGCGAGAGAAAGCAGGTCCCATTCCCTTCCCCGTCAGCTGAATTCCATACTGTGACGAACTGGGACTGTTCTTGCTGGGGTGTGTGAATGCTGACAGGGGAGTGTGGCTAGGATGGTCTGCATCGGGGGATGGGTGCCGGCCCAAGGGAACATACCTGAGCTTGTAACATGAGAACCCAGGAGGGGGTTGGAGGTCAGATGACTCCGGGGCCCGGGAAACTGAACAAAGGCTGTGGGAGGGGTCGCTAAAGGCAGAGTGCTGGAAGCAGGCTGGAAGGAGGCTGGAGAGTTGGCTGGGAGGCAGAGATGGCTCTGACCCCCCAAGGGGGGTGGGCCGGCATGCCCTGGGACCCCAAGCTGGACCTAACTGAGGGGGGCCCGGTTGTCTGTGCCTGCAAGACCTGTCTTGGACTGTATTCCTGTCATCCAAATAAACCTTCTGCTTTACTGGCTGGCTGAGAGTCATGGTGAATCACAGGAAGCCGGGGGTGCAGGGCCCTGAGTCCCCCAATACTCCGTGACAACTGGTGGCAGCGGCGGGATCTACTGCACCCCGTGGACGGCGCTTCCTGCAGTAAGTGACTGGGGAGCAGTAAAACGAAGGGGGATTGACGGGGACCAGGCCTGCTGAAGAGTGGGAGAGAGACGGTTATTACCCCTGGGAGTGTGTGACCAGCGAGAAGGACTTTTGCAGTAACAGGGTCCCCCGGGGGGATCGCAGCGAGTGGTCCCAGGGGCGGAGGAGTCTGCAGCTCGACCCTGGCAGAGAGGTGGTGACCTCGAGAAGGGCTGGCACACTAGGGGGCCCCCTGGGAACTGTGGGGAGCTGTGAGCACACAGGCCGGTGAGTGGCCAGCGGGAAGATGTATGCCAAGCGGCTTAAGAGCGACCTGGTGGAGCTGTGCAAGCAGAGGCAGCTGCGCATTGGGAAGCTCACCAAAGAACAGCTCATTGCCCAGCTGGAGGCGGAAGATCGCGCGAATGAACTGATCCCTGTGTCTCAGGGAAGCAGCCTGGCATACGCAGCGCAGGCACCAGTGTTTGTCCCAGCTGGGAGTGGTCAGCCGGCTGCTGAGGGCTTCCCGAGACCCCTCCTTCCTATGCCTAGGGGAAGGGTGGGGAGGAGCCCAGCAAATACCGAAGGCGCCGTGGCCCCCCCGGCCAGCAGGGGATCCCCCCGGCGAAGCCCGCCGGCCAGCAGAGGATCCTCCCGGCGACGTTCGGCATCCGTGGAGCGGAATTGGCTGGAATGGGAGAAAGAGCTAAAACTGAGAGAGCTGGAGGATCGTGAACGACAGAGACAGCATGAACGGGAGGAGAAAGAGAGACAGCATCAGCGTGAACGGGAGGAGAAAGAGAGACAGCATCAGCGTGAACGGGAGGAGAAAGAGAGACAGCATCAGCGTGAACGGGAGGAGAATGAGAGACAAAGACAGCATGAACTGGAACTGGCGAGACTGAGGGGCAGCGAACCCCCGGCTGCGGTGAGTGAGGGGGGACCCAGGACTGCACGGAGCTTTGATAAGTGCATCATGGCCCCATACAAGGAGGGGGAGGACATGGACGACTTCCTGGAGGCCTTTGAGACGGCCTGCGAGCTGCACCGGGTTGATCCCGCGGACAGACTCCGGGTCCTTACCCCCTTACTGGACCCCAAATCCGTGGCATTGTACCGCCAACTGGGAGAGGCAGAGAAAGGGGACTACGAACTATTCAAAAAGGCCCTGCTACGTGAGTTTGGGCTGACTCCTGAGATGTACCGGGAAAGGTTCCGGAGTCAAGATAAAGCCCCTGAGATCTCATATCTGCAACTAGCCGTCCGCATGGAAAGATACGCCAGCAAGTGGGCTGGTGGGGCCCAGACGAAGGAGGACCTGATTAAACTGCTGGTACTGGAGCAACTGTATGAGCGGTGCCCATCCGACCTGAGGCTGTGGTTGGTGGACAGAAAGCCAGAGAACCCGCGACACGCCGGGCAGCTGGCTGATGAGTTTGTAAAGAGCCGGTCAGGGGGTGGCAGGGAGGAGCCCCAAAGGAACAGGCCCGCCGCGATGCAGAGAGAGAGTCACCCTGGGACCTCCCAAAGGGGGAATATTGGGAATCCCCTCCCCCGGGAAATGCCCAGCATCAGGGACAACCGACCGGCTCGAGGGGACCCACAGGACATGAGCTGCTATTACTGCGGCCGAAGAGGCCACGTTCGGGCCCAGTGCCCCAAGCTCAAGGACAGACTGAGCAGACCGAACCTGCATAGGGTTAACTTGGTAGAGGCCCAGACGGACGAGGGGCAGGCTTCTCACGCAAGAGGGGCTGGCAGCTTATCAACTGCTCAAGAGAGAGAAGGGCCCCAGGCCAGCTCCTCTAGGGGGCTGGATGCCCCAGACTCAGGGTTTTTGGTTTATACGGTGGGCGCGGGGCTGTCCCTCCGGAGAGAGTACCTTG
Source organism: Chrysemys picta bellii (assembly GCF_011386835.1). Classification (NCBI taxonomy): domain Eukaryota; kingdom Metazoa; phylum Chordata; order Testudines; family Emydidae; genus Chrysemys; species Chrysemys picta. The sequence continues at coordinate 16,902,454 of NC_088807.1, read as the reverse complement.
TTCCCCTGGAGGTGGATGGGAGGAAGGTCAATGGATACTGGGATACGGGCGCAGAGGTGACGCTGGCCCGGCCCGAGGTGGTGGCCCCAGATCAGGTGGTGCCCAACTCCTACCTGACCCTGACGGGGGTGGGCGGAACACCAGTCAAAGTGCCCGTGGCAAGGGTACACCTGAAGTGGGGGGCCAAGGAGGGCCCCAAGGATGTGGGGGTACACCCGTATTTGCCCACTGAGGTATTGATGGGGGGGGACCTGGAGAACTGGCCAAGCAACCCCCAAAAGGCACTGGTTGTGACCCGCAGTCAGAGCCGGCGAGGGGCCCTGCGCCCTGGCCTTGGGGGGGGTGCCTTGCCTGAGGCGCAGGACCCTAACCTGGTGGGGAGGGAACGCCCAGGGACGCGGCTCAGGGAGGCTGCAGCTTCGGACCCAGCGGGCGAGAAAGAGCAGGTGGCCATCCCTGTCCCAGCTGCTGAGTTCCAGGCCGAGTTACAGAGAGACCCCTCCTTGCGGAAGATAAGGGACCTGGCCGACCTCAATGCGGTACAGACCATGGAACGAGGTGGCCGGAAAAGGTTCCTGTGGGAGAAGGGGTTCCTGTACCGAGAATGGGCTCCCCCAGGGAAAATGGAGTCAGGGGGGATCAGGAGGCAGCTGGTGGTACCCCAGAAGTATCGCCGCCAGCTGCTGTGCCGGGCCCATGACATTCCCCTCTCAGGGCACCAGGGAACCTGGCGTACCCAGCAGAGGCTGCTACGGAGCTTTTACTGGCCTGGGGTCTTTGTTACTGTCCGACAGTACTGCAGATCCTGTGACCCCTGTCAGAGGGGGAGGAAGGCCTGGGACAAGGGGAAAACAGCTTTAGGACCCTTGCCCAGCATAAAGGATCCTTTCCAGAGGGTGGCCAAGGTTAAAAGGGCGGCTCTGAACCAAGAGGGCCCAAAGCACAGACCTCCAGACTGGAGTGCTGGGAGAAGACCACAGCCCAGTTGGAGCCCCAGAGGTATGGGGGTGGGAAAAGGGCACAGGCCGCATAAACCTTCCCACATGCGAACTGCGAGTGCCATCAAGCACCCCCGACCTAAGGGGGGGCGTGGAACGGAAGGGGCCTGGTGTAACTCCCACCAAGGAACTGGAGGGATGCGGGGGCATCCATGGGAACGGGGGTAGGTTCGAACTTCCCCAGGTCACTGGCTAAAGTGACCCCGCTCAGTTCGGTCTCGAAGGGGGGAGAGATGTGACGAACTGGGACTGTTCTTGCTGGGGTGTGTGAATGCTGACAGGGGAGTGTGGCTAGGATGGTCTGCATCGGGGGATGGGTGCCGGCCCAAGGGAACATACCTGAGCTTGTAACATGAGAACCCAGGAGGGGGTTGGAGGTCAGATGACTCCGGGGCCCGGGAAACTGAACAAAGGCTGTGGGAGGGGTCGCTAAAGGCAGAGTGCTGGAAGCAGGCTGGAAGGAGGCTGGAGAGTTGGCTGGGAGGCAGAGATGGCTCTGACCCCCCAAGGGGGGTGGGCCGGCATGCCCTGGGACCCCAAGCTGGACCTAACTGAGGGGGGCCCGGTTGTCTGTGCCTGCAAGACCTGTCTTGGACTGTATTCCTGTCATCCAAATAAACCTTCTGCTTTACTGGCTGGCTGAGAGTCATGGTGAATCACAGGAAGCCGGGGGTGCAGGGCCCTGAGTCCCCCAATACTCCGTGACACATACTGAGCTGTGGAAGGATCCCTCCTTGAAAAAGCTGAGGAAACTTGCTGGCCACAGCGCTGCAAACCCCCTTGGGGAAGGCTGCAGGGACAGAGTCCTGTGGGAGAAGGGATTCCTGTACCAGGAATGTGCTCCCCAAGGGGAAGTAAAACTGTGGTAAATCGGGAGGCAGCTGGTGGTGCCCCAGAAATCCATAGGTTTCTTCCCTTTCGAGCTACTGTATGGGAGGAGAGTGAGGGGACCCCTGGACCTGAAAGGGGAGGATTGGGAGGAGAAGGGGGAAGACCCCCTGGTGGATCTCTTCCCTGAGGTGGGAGCCAATCTCCCCATCAGGTGTTCCCCATTCAGAGTCACTGGGAAAGCAGCCCAGAACCTGGAGAAAAAGGTCAAGGACATGCTGGCTTTAGATGTGATCCAACTGTTCAACAGCACACAGGCCTCACTCGTGGGGCTGGTCTAGGGTTACCATACGTCCTCTTTTTCCCGGACATGTCCGGCTTTTCGGCACTCACACCCCCGTCCGGGGGGAATTGCCAAAAAGCCGAACATGTCCGGGAAAATGGCGGCTTTGCTCCTCCCCTGACTCTTCGGCTCTGTTTAAGAGCCGGGCTGCCCGAGCGCTACCGGCTTCGGGCAGCCCCCATGCCTCCAGACCCTGCCCGCCAGAGCCCAGGAGGGGAAGTGCCCGGCTGGGGGCGCAGGGTCTGGAGGCAAGGGGGCTGCCCGAAGCCCAAGCGCTACCGGCTTCATGGTTTGCCGGGCAGCCTCCAGACCCTGCGACCCCAGCTGGGTGCTTCCCCTCCCGGGCTCCAGCTGCGCTGGGGAAGCGCCAGCCGGGGGCGCAGGGTCTGGGGGCTGCCCGGCAAACCATGAAGCCGGTAGCGCTGGGGCAGCCCTTTCCTCGTGGCTGGGAGTGGGAGGGAGGAGGGGGCGGAGTTAGGGCGGGGAAGGGGCGGAGTTGGAGCGGGGCTGGGGTGGGGAAATGGGCGGGGCCAGGGCCCATGGAGGGACCTCTTCTTTTATTTCCTGGATATGGTAACCCTAGGCTGGTCCCCAAGGAAGACAAAATGATCTGGTTTTGTGGGGACTATTGAAAGCTTAAAGCCATCACCGTGTCCAAGGCCTACCCCATGCCTAGGCTGGGGAGATTCTAGACAAGCTGAGGGGGATGGAGAACTTGGCCGTGGCATACATCGATGCCGTGTGTCTTTAGCCAGACCTGGGAGGAACATGTGTCCCAGGTGAAGAGGGTGCTGGGCTGCCTCAAGGAGGGAGGACTGACGGTAAAAGCCAAAAAGTGCAAGGTAAAAATAATCAAAAATTGGCCCATTCCCCAAACCAAGAAACAAGTCCAGGCCTTTATCAGAATGGCGGGGTGCTACCAGAGATTTGCACCCCACGTTAGCCCCCTAGCTGCCCCCATCCCTAAGCTATGTGAGAGGGATAAACAAGACAAGGTGGTCTGGACCAAGCAGTGCCAAAGGGCTCTCTGTATACTTAAGAAGGCTCTAATCCAGGGCCCAGTAAATTTGGTAAACCCAGACTTTGCCAGGCCTTTTGCAGTGTTCACCAATGCCTCAGACGCAGGGATGGGCACAGGGCTGATGCAAGCCGATGCTGAGGGGGGAAGACACCCCATCGGGTACCTGAGCAAGAAACTGCTGCCCTGGGAGCAGAACTATGCGGCCTCAAAGAAGAAATGCCCGGCCATGGTGCAGGCCCTTAAAAAGCAGCTGTATCTGTTTGGGTGGTGCTTTACTGTGTATACTGGCCACTCTTCTCCGACGTGGAGCGTCAAATGCAAGGGGCTGATGCCGAGCTGCTGGGGACAGAGACACCTGTTCAGAGGGTGGCCAAGGTCAAGATGGAGGCTCTTAACCAAGAGAGCCCAAATTGCAGCCCTCCAAACTGGAGCGCTGGGAAAAGACCCAATCCCAGTTTAAACCCCAGGGGTATTGTGGTGGCAAAAGGGTACGGGCTGCATAAAGTTTCCCACATGCAGCCTGCAAGCGCCATCAAGCACAAGAGACCTACGGGAGGGCCTAAAACTGAAATGTCCTGGTGTAACTCCCACCAAGGAATGGGAGAGATGATGGGGCATCCATGGAAACGTTGGTGGGTTCAAACTTCCCCAGGTCACTTGCTAAAGTGACCTCGCTCCGTTCAGTCTCGAAGGGGGGAGAGATGTGACAAAGTGGGACTTTTCTTAATGTTTCCTCTGAATACTGTGTGGGTGCCTCAGTTTCTCCTATGCATTTCTTAAATCTCTAGGTGGTGGGATAAAGGCCAGTGTGCATAAATCACTGACACTCTTGTCTCCCTGGCGACAAATGGCCGGGACCCTTCCCCCCAGAAATAGCAAGGAAATAGCTAAAGGTAAACAAAAAGATCAGGTGACCTCCTGGCCCGGAAAAAAAACAAAGCCCAGAGGAGGAGGGGCTGGAGAAAGTTTTCAGTTAAAGCTATCTGGGGTTGGAAAGTGATGGCAGACGGGGTTGTCTGGCTCTAAACCCCAGAATGAACCCGGCTGAGGGGTCCCGTTCGTGGTATCTACCAGCTCTGTTTTAGACTGTGTTCCTGTCATCTAATAAACCTCTGTTTTACTGGCTGACTAAGAGTCATGTCTGACTGCAAAGTGGGGGGTGCGTGCAGGTCCTCTGGCTTCCCCAGGATCCCACCTGGGTGAACTCACTGTGGAAAGTGCACGGAGGGGCATATACTGAATGCTCCATGGTCAGACCCAGGAGGTAAAGACGTGTAAGCTTCTTGCCCTAAAAACAATGTGCTCCAAGGGAGAGGAGGCTCCCCAAAGTCCTGACTGGCTTTGTGGGGAGCAATTCCAGAGCATCGCCCGGGGTAAATAGCTTCTTCATATGAGGAAACTGAGGCACAGCCTCAACCAAGGCAGGATTAGAACGGAAGTTGCCAGCCTCCTAGTCTAGCACCATCCCCACTAACCCACTCAAGAGGTCACAGCTTCACTCCAAAGTGCAGCAATTCCCCCCACGGTGCATAATAGTTACATAGCAAAGAAGTTGGGGACCCACTGGGGTCGGCTGTGCCACTAGGCCGATGCAGAGGCTGCTTGCCATGGGGACTGTCAGCAGTGAGGTGGAAGGGGTGGGCGGCAGGTAAGTGAACGTAGAGGGATGGTCTCATGTGGCCAAGGGTGAAGGGCTGCAAAGGGCAGAAGGAGCTGTCACAGTCAGTAGCTGTGATTGTCTTTCTGTGGTGCAGATGAAGGGTTTGAGTGCAGGGAGCTGCTGGTCAGTGCTGGACAAGGACATGGTGCAGGGTCATTGGGACATCGCTCCAAGAGGGCAGAGTTTCGGTGGCGTGGGCACTTACCTTCACTCCGTGCTGCCTGGCGCTCACCAGTTTGAGTTTTGCTGAATTTGATGTCCCGGAAGGGCATGAGGTGTCACCAAGCAACCTTAACTCTGTGTTAAGAAAGCTTTTTGCTATTTAATTTCCCAGCTTTTGGAATAGAAAGAGAACAGGAGTAATTACTAGCCCCTTCCGCAAGCACCCACTAGAGACAGATGTGAGCAATGTTTTCTCAGTGGGTTGCTCAAGTGTTCACTTATTAGCAGTGAATTGGTGCCCAGGAATCCTGGATTCTCCCCTCAAGCTCTGGGAGGGGAGTGTGGCTTATTGGTTAGAAATCTGAGACCCCAATCTGGATTAGTCACTCTGAAAACAGTGTTGGGCTGTAGCAGATCAAAGTGGATTTTATCATTTTAAGAGCCCTCGGTCCTGGGATGCTCCTCCTCTCACTCATTTTTAGCCATTTTCTCAACATCACATTTTTGCCATCAGATTAAAATTTGGCACCTTCAAACTGAGACACAAAATTTACCATGATCACTTTAAAGTTCTTTTCCTTGTATGTGAACGATGCTGTATGCAAATGTGCACCATGTCAGTGATGGGATTGTCAGGCAAGAGTTCAAATTTAGCTAACAGCTAAGACAGAAACTGCAGATCAACAGGAATGCTTCAGTAGCTCAAGGACATTGATAACTCTAAACACTTGATAAGCTTATATGGTCAATGCCTGCCCAGTAGGTCAGCTCTTAGAACAGAACAAATCCTTCCTTCACAGCCCACCGGATATCTGTAAGCACTCATCCCTCCCCTCCCCCCCGGCCTCTTTCCCCCGCAAGGTAGCCATAGATGTTTGATGCAATCAGGATGGGCTCTATACGTACGTACTGTTCCTATTTTTATCTTTGTTCAGGGTTCTCTCTTGACTTGTAACCATGTCTGTCTCTGTATGTACAGATAAATGCTAATGAATTGATAAGAGAATGTATATAACTGGCCATGGTGGCACCATATTTTGGAAGCTGTTTACCAGTCTTCCCAGTACCGTGAATATTGTCTGTGCTTGCCTGATTCATGGGGAAAACAATCTTTTTGCCTAACAGGATCTTGCTGCTAGAGGAGTATGACGAAAAATGACATAGCGCACGCACACACACACACACACACGCACGCACACACACACATCACCAACACAACAGTTTTTAAACAATTTATCGTAAACTTTCTAGACCCTCAAATTGTATAGTCAACTCACCAGACAGTCCATCATGGGCCAAAAATGACAACCCAGGTTTTGTTTTATTAAAACTCCCACAGCAACACGAGATATTCTACTATTTTTGACACTGTCCAAACACAAATGTGTTGCACACAACCCTATCTCTGGTGTCATGGCCGCTGCACCTCATCCAGACAGATTCCAGCCCCTGGTTACGTTTTGCTTTTTTGACACTTGTTCAGGGCACTGACCAGACACCGGCCCGTCCGCTGCAGAGGGTGGGAAGAATGATCCTGGGGGCTACGCAGGGGCCTGGGTGCTAGGACGCCTGGGTTCCAGCCTTAGCTCTGCTGCTGTCTTTGGCAGGTCCCCTCCTGTCTGGCTGCCTCAGTTTGCCCCTCTCTAAGCTGGATCTATAACACGTGAGCGCTTCATCAAGGTGTTTACAGCCAGCCTGAATCTGAAGGCAGCCATGGAAATGACACCCCAGCAATGTGTGAACAGAGCTGGTGCCCAGAGGTGACTGACATGATGGGGAAGTTCATAGATTCATAGATTCATAGATTATAGGACTGGAAGGGACCTCGAGAGGTCATCGAGTCCAGTCCCCTGCCCGCATGGCAGGACCAAATACTGTCTAGACCATCCCTGATAGACATTTATCTAACCTACTCTTAAATATCTCCAGAGATGGAGATTCCACAACCTCCCTAGGCAATTTGTTCCAGTGTTTAACCACCCTGACAGTTAGGAACTTTTTCCTAATGTCCAACCTAGACCTCCCTTGCTGCAGTTTAAACCCATTGTTTCTGGTTCTATCCTTAGAGGCTAAGGGGAACAAGTTCTCTCCCTCCTCCTTATGACACCCTTTTAGATACCTGAAAACTGCTATCATGTCCCCTCTCAGTCTTCTCTTTTCCAAACTAAACAAACCCAGTTCTTTCAGCCTTCCTTCATAGGTCATGTTCTCAAGACCTTTAATCATTCTTGTTGCTCTTCTTTGGACCCTTTCCAATTTCTCCACATCTTTTTTAAAATGCGGCGACCAGAACTGGACACAATACTCCAGCTGAGGCCTAACCAGAGCAGAGTAGAGCGGAAGAATGACTTCTCGTGTCTTGCTCACAACACACCTGTTAATGCATCCCAGAATCATGTATGCTTTTTTTGCAACAGCATCACACTGTTGACTCATATTTAGCTTGTGGTCCACTATAACCCCTAGATCCCTTTCTGCTGTACTCCTTCCTAGACAGTCTTTTCCCATTCTGTATGTGTGAAATTGATTTTTCCTTCCTAAGTGGAGCACTTTGCATTTGTCTTTGTTAATCTTCATCCTGTTTAACTCAGACCATTTCTCCAATTTGTCCAGATCATTTTGAATTATGACCCTGTCCTCCAAAGTAGTTGCAATCCCTCCCAGTTTGGTATCATCCGCAAACTTAATAAGCGTACTTTCTATGCCAATATCTAAGTCGTTGATGAAGATATTGAACAGAGCCGGTCCCAAAACAGACCCCTGCGGTACCCCACTCGTTACGCCTTTCCAGCAGGATTGGGAACCATTAATAACAACTCTCTGAGTACGGTTATCCAGCCAGTTATGCACCCACCTTATAGTAGCCCCATCTAATTTGTATTTGCCTAGTTTATCGATAAGAATATCATGCGAGACCGTAAATGCCTTACTAAAGTCTAGGTATACCACATCCACCGCTTCACCCTTATCCACAAGGCTCGTTATCCTATCAAAGAAAGCTATCAGATTGGTTTGACATGATTTGTTCTTCACAAATCCATGCTGGCTGTTCCCTATCACCTTACCACCTTCCAAGTGTTTGCAGATGATTTCTTTAATTACTTGCTCCATTATCTTCCACAGCAACTGGGAGGCGTGACGCAGCTCGTGTAGACAGACCCGTGCTAATGCCTGTAAACAGCCGGGCGGCTGCAGTTGTGCGGTGGGTGCTCGGCCCAGCTGCCCGAGTAATCGATCACTGTGGTCAGACATCCCCTGTCACCCAACCCATCCCCCTCCCACCCTCAACCACAAATCCTCATCGATCGGCCCTCCCATCCCCCCTCTTCCCCAAGAAAAGACTATGCTGGTTTAATATATATATATATATATATATATATAAGGAAGTATACCTATCTCATAGAGCTGAAAGTGACCCTGAAAGGTCATTGAGTCCAGCCCCCTGCCTTCACTAGCAGGACCAAGTACTGATTTTACCCCTGATCCCTAAGTGGCCCCCTAAAGATTGAACTCACAACTCTGGATTTAGCAGGCCAATGCTCAAACCACTGAGCTATCCCTCAGGTGTTTGGTTTCTAACAAGGGTTATAGGTAAGAATTTGCTGCTCACAATGATGGGGCCTCCACAGGCCCAGGCCCACGCCCACCACCACGGACACAGAGTCACCGAGATCGGGGCCCCGTCAGGCCGGGTGCTGCCCAGACACAGAGTGAGAGACAATCTCTGGCCTGAGGAGCGCACCCTGACTAGTGCTGTTAGGGGGTTCAGTGGGTGTCATCTGGTTCAGATTTTCAAGGAAGCTGAATCAGCTGAATCCAAACTGCGAGGGGCCCAGTTTGCCCTGGAGTTTGGGGAAGTGAGAGCAGAGGAAGGTGCCGACCCCGCTCGCTGGCTGTGTGGATTTTGCTGACTGGGGCTGGGTTAGACTGAACAACATGTCAGCGCTTTAGCCAGGTGGCACCAATGGGACCTTTCACCTGTAGTTCCTGGGTGCAGAGTGTGGCCCAGGAATGCCCCGGTGGCGTGTGGTGGAGAAAGCTGAGGGCACGTCCTGGGCAGGGGAGCTGGGAGCAGGATTTGGGAATTATCTGAGTGCACAGTTGGAAGCAGGGTGGAGCTAATTCCTCGGCCCTATTCACCTGTGCCCAGCGGAGAGGTGGGGGGCAGGGGGACTCAGCAGGGTTTCCATGGGGCAGGAATAGGGTGGGGGTGTTGTGGTGGAAGATAGTTGTTGTTGCTGCCCTGGGAGGCACCACTGGCCGTCCCCATGACGTGAAAGAGCCTCTTCTCCCGCAGCCACGTCCCCACGCGGGTGAGCTGAGGGGGCAAATCAGGCACCTGCTCTGGCTGTGGGTCTAGTCAGGAGCCTCCCCTCTGGACACCGGGGAGCAGGCAACACTGAGACTGATGGGAGGGGATCAGTGGGGCCGGAAAGTTGCCCCCTTCACTTCAGCCAGGGTCCAGAGTTGCTCTCCGCATCTTTTCCAGCCAGTTCCTGGGCAGAGCCACCTCCCTTCTTCCAGGGTTGCCTGCAACTGGCATGGGGCTGGCTCGAAAATGTCCCTTTGACCCTGGACCACCAGGGGCCAGAGCAGAGTGAGGGCAGAGACATGGGCCACCAGCTAGGTCACAGGGTGTCCAGCCCTGAGCTCTGGGCCAGCTGCATCCCTGCCCCTCCCACAGCCCCATCATCCCTGGGAGAAGGGCTGGTGGCTAGAAGCAGGGGGACTATTTCCTGCCCCTCTCCAGTCAGCCAGCGCCTTGGGGAATGGTGTGGGGGCATCTGTCACAAGGCCCAGCCAGCGCTCTCCCCGGCCATCCAACAGGGCTGCTGTGAGAGGATCTAAGTCTCTGTGCGTCGCACCCCAGGGATATTGCAAGCTCCTGGAGCCTGACCAGAGGCCAGCCATTGCCCCAGCCTCAGGATCCAGACACCCCTTGGGGTGCAGCCCTTCCCCCCGGCACCTCCCTCTGGGCGTGGGAACCCAGCCATTCACCCAGTCCCTGGGCACAGCATGCACCCCTCCCCAAACTGCCCCCCCCCCAGCATGAAACTGCTGTTTCCAGTTTAATGCCCTCAGGGTGCGCAGCCGGTATGAAGCAGACAACACATGGGCTCACGGTGTCCTCTCTGACCTTGTTGCGCTCTTTATATTTGATCACGTAAAGTCCAGGGAAGTGTAGATCATACAGTGCCATCAACCATCCCTGGACCCGGGCGTCTGGCCCCATTGATTCCAAGGGAATGGGACTGGTTCGCACCAGCTGAGATCTGGAGCGGGGCCATTGACTCTGGCCTTGCTTTTGGCCCATAGACTCTTCTTAGTGAGGCCATGTCTGTGGGTTGCGTGTAGTGTTTGGGCCCTGAGCCCGAGGGTCCGTCGGTCTCTCTCTCAGCAGGTTATTTTGGGTGTGAGTCCATTGGGGAAATGATTCTCAGGGGTTTATTTCCTGTGGGAGGTTGAAGTAACTCCCCACACTGTGCCAAGGTCGTGTCACTGCCCTGGGATTGGAGTGAGGGGAGTGATTATTACCCTGCTGGTGCTGAAATCAATGGGGTGACGCCGATCACACCCGCTGGGATTGAGCAGACAGGCCCAGATCCCTCTCTATTTTCCCCTCCAAGGGGGTGAAAAACAAACCCAGACCCAGACCCTCCCTGCACACACTAGCATTACAAAAATGATTTCCACTCCTTCTTGTCAACCGTTGAGAACAGCTCACTCCACCTTAATTGAATTGGCTCGTTAGCACTGACCCCCCACTTGGTAAGGCAACTCCCATCTTTTCATATGCTGTGTATTTATACCTCCCTACTGTATGTTCCACTCCATGCATCCGATGAAGTGGGTTTTAGCCCACGAAAGCTTATGCCCAAATAAATTTGTTAGTCTCTAAGGTGCCACAAGGACTCCTTGTTGTTTTACCTGTAATATTTGTAAAGGGGAAGCAAACCCTTAAAAATTTTTTTTTGCTAGCCGTGAATATAAAGATGTTCTATTTCTCGCAAAAATATACCAGCTTGTTTTTTAAAGTTATGCCCGAAGGTAAACTTCTGTAAAGAAATTCGACAAAACTCCCCTAAGCTAACTTAAAAGAAGAAGCAGCTTATGTAAAAGAATGAACACATTTGACCAGAGAGAAGGAATCTGTTTTCCCCACCGCACACACTTTGAAGTATAAGACCCTGAAGAAACAAACCTTTTAAAAAAGTTTCCTTAATTTTCATACCTAAATAATTATCATTCTTGCAACACAAAGATTTTAGTCTAAAGGCCATGCCTAGTAAGAAACTCCTGTGTACAGGAATGTCAATTGTAAAGAAATAGCAATATAACCATTTATAATCAAAATAAAATGTATTTAACATGTGCTTTTTAACTGTTTTACAATAAAACTTTATAGGAGAGAAATTCTGTATCAACACCCCCCCTCCCTTTTTTTTCCTTGAAGAAAATTATGCAAAGGAGGTAGATAAAAAACTGACCCTCTCCCCTTGTTATTCATAGAAACAACCCTCCCCTCACCCCCACACTTTCTTCTTTCCTAATGTTTTTCTAAATCTAAATCAAGGACAAATCAACTTTTAACACATTAATGAAAGCCAACAGACATGTAGATTTCTCTATTTAGCTTTGTTAAAGACACTTGTGAAAGTTATATCAAACTTCCTTATTTCATTTACTGGAAACTGACTTTAGCTTTGTAAAGGGCGAATATCATTGACAATACAAGTTTAAGAGGAATGAATTATAAGGTATAAAAATAATAGAAAACTAAAGGTGCAACAGCACCCATCCTCCCATGTCTTTAAATAGAAGTTCCTCCTTACCTAAGGAGAGAGATCAATGGATTTCTAAAACGTTAGCCCTAAACTATTGGCTAACCATTGTATGAAAAATGATGAGCCATTTAAATGCGGGGTGTGGGGGAAGACGGTTGATTAAAGATGGCAAGGCCCTGGCTAACACCAGCACTCAAACTGCTCATGAAAAGATGTTATTCAGGTGACGTTGTGGGACCTGAAGAAACAAACATATCATTGACACAAACGGTGTTTGAGATGGGTCATTGGAGTGGGGAAACAGGGATAGCCACCAACAACTGTGACCACAAGAATGACAGGGAGGAGAAACATGAGGTCAGACCGCTGAGCCAAGTTTTGCTTGAGACTCTGGACCCCAACCAGGAGAACCCAAATGATTCAAGCAAAGGGATGTATGAAGACGAGGCGCAGGTATGTTATATATAAGAACGTTCAAGGGGGTTTGGCAGGATCCTGGGCACTGGTGCTCGGTTGGCTAAAACCTTTTGGCTCAAGCCTGCACAAATACATATTGTTTTGGAGGTTTTTTAAGCTGCATGCTGAAGGGGTCTCTTGACACACACTGTAAAATGTTTTAAAAACACATTGTGAAAAAGTAGGAAGATGCCTTACATGTATTTTTTACAGTAATTTTTTCAGCAGCTGAGCAATGGTTCTTTGGAGGATTTGGAGATTCTGGACACCAAGAGCTCAGAAGGGACAAATGGATTGGGTCCGATCTGTTTTTGCCCAGACCCAAAGACAGATGCTCACCAGGATGCCGAAAGAGAGGGAAATGCTTATTCTATAGGCCTGTACAATCTAACATTGAGGTAGAACTATGGTATTGAGCCTGTGCAAGTTCATAAAACCGTTACGTGTGCAATTGTATGAGTTGCTTTGCACAGAATCATCAAGCAGTGCCTGAGAGAGAAGGAAATTGAGGATTACCCTGGGTTCATCATAGATGCCCCCGATCAGAGGAGTTACGACTGCGTGAACTGGTCTGTAGATGACGTAAACTTCTCCCCCTGACTGCCTGAAGCAGGGGGTTTTATTGGGTTGCTAACAGGGCCTTAATTGATTACAGGTGCTCCAAGTAACCTGTAGCAACCCTCCCTAGTCTACAGGGAACCACGCCCTAATTAGCCTAGGGCTTATATATCTCCCCTCGACCACTCTCCCACTGCTCCCTGGCCCTCCTGTATCACAAAGCTTTATTTGATATAATTAAACACTGTATATTTAGTGAAAGAACATAAAAGATTTAAACGGAGCAGGGGAAAAGGCGAGAAAAGGGGTGGGGGGTTCAGGTGGGGTGGTGTTGGCGATGATGTTCATTTGTTCAAATAACAAGGGTGAGGGGTCAATTTTTATCCACCTCCTCCATGCAGTTTTCTTCTAGGAAAACAAAGGAGGGGACCTGTTACTACATGATCTCTCTCCTTTAATTTTTATTGTCAATGCTGGGCATATGACATTCACTGGTTTTCATGTTTTAAATAAATCTAAACTCTAAAAAGCAAAGTGGTATATTTCTTTGAGAGAAGGGTTTGTTTCTTCAGGGTTAGTGTTTATCTTACATCTTCAAAGCAGTTAGAAGGGGGTGGCAGGTTCTTGCAGTAAAATATAACGTTTTCCTTTACATTTGAAAAAGTAGCCCATTTCTTTGTAAAAGCTGCTTTCTTGGTGTCTTCTAGTATAAAAACCTGCTAATATAGCTTTATTCTTATCATGCAGTTCTTCAAGCCTTTTATTGCAAACGCCGGGATACAACATTCTCCATTTCCAAAGCCAACAGCTACAGTCAATTTCCAGTAAATGAAATAAGGAAGCTGGATATAACTTTCACAAGTGTCCTTCAATGTAATTTCACTGCTGGTGCAAAACTAAATAAAGAAATAGCCACGCCTGTCTCCTTTAACTGATGTTTTAAAAGTTTGTTTGTCCTTGGTTTACATTTAAAAACATTAGGGAAGTAGAGAGTGTGTGGTGAGGAAAAACAGATTCCTTAACTCTGGTAAAATGTGTTAACTCTTTTCCATAAGTTGTTTTTCATGTTTCTCTATACTTTTTCTCTCTATTCATTAAAAACCCTTTCTCCTCATTTTCCTCTTTCTTTATGTAACTTTATTTTTACTCTTTTATTTGATTTCTTTCTCTATTATTTCATTCAAAATACCCCTTTTTATTTTCTTTAAAATCCTCTTTTCTTTCTCTCTGTTTTCAAAATAACCCTTATTTGTTCTCTAAAGCACTTTTAAAACTCTCTTTGCTCCTCTCTCTTGCTGCTTTCTATACTTGTATTTCAAAGAAACTTTATTTTCTCTTTTTTAAAAACACTTCCTTTTTCTCTAAAGTCTTCTTAAAATCCTCTCTGTATCCTGTGCTCATTAAACCCTCTCTCAACCTAACAAAGAAATTCAAAATAACCCTTTTTACTTTTTCTCTCTATTCTTATCTTTATATTTCACTCTTTTCTTTCATAAACCTTTTGCTTTTTCTTAATTTATTTAAGCAACTCTTTATTTTCTCTTTTCTAAAAAAACTTTATTCTTTCTATAAAGCACTTTAAAAAATCTTCTTCCTAGCATGTGTTCACTGACACTGGTCCTCTTGCCAAACATGTCAAAACACAGGCACAACAGCACCCCTAATATTCCCCATTAAAAAAATATTTTAAAATGTCTGATGGCGCCAAACATGTACATGACCAGAAACGGGACCGGAAGGTGGGACATAAACCCTAGAAAGGGACATAAACCCTAGAAACCTGTCAAATACATGGCGATGAACTCTATTGAGCAGTATACTACTCAGGCACAGGAGCTCTGGGCAGCTCTTGTTCTTAAAAGAAATTGGAGGGTCAAATCTTCTAGTCCTTAATCAAGTAAAACTTCTATTGTCATCAGCGTCTCCAGTCATAGATATTAACATGTTCTCAATAACTATATGTTTCATAGTTAAATAGCTCAGCCATCTTATCCAGGGCTACACATTTTATATACATTGGCTCAGGAGTACATTTTCTGGCATACTCTGAACAGTGCTGAGCACAGTTAATAATAAAAATCATGACAATAATCATGGATCTCATGGACTCTGTGGATGCAGTTTCTGTTCTTTGTTTTGGAATTGGCCTGAATACAACTGAAACCCTAAGAATCTGAAGCATAATCACATGTGATCCTCATTCAGTTTCTCGTTCCTTCCTTTTCTGGAACTCAGAACAAAAAACGACAAAACAAAATGGTTTTCAGTTAAAATGTAAAATTGCACAGCAGCCCTTGCTCTGCAACCTGCCACCCCCTGGGGGATCAGTGATCTCCTCTCATTTCACTCTCGTTCTCTGACTTTCTTGCTTCATCCTTCCTGACCTCTGTGCTGCTTTTCATGCTGTCAATCATGACATCCTTCCCAATTGACTGGGGCCATTTGCTGGAATCTCGGTGAACTGGCCTTCTTAGTTTTGCTCCCATCTATCAACATCCTCTTTTTTTGCAGCATGCAGCAGAGAGATAGGCTGGTCCAATGGACAAGGAGCTAGCCCTGAGAGACCTGGGTTGTACTTTCCTCAGGGACTTCCTGTATGGCCTCAGGCCAGTGCCTTAGGGACAGAGTTTCAAAGGTTTTTAGGCACCCAAAGATGCAGCTAGGTATCCAGTGGTGGGGTTTACAAAGCACCTAACCTTCGAGGCGCTTTTAAAAATCCCACTAGGTGCCTAAATTCCTTTGAAAATCTATCCTTAAGTCTCTCTAGGCCTCAGTGCCCCATCTACACATTGCAGATAACAGGGCTGCTCTACCTCACCAAAGGTCTGTGAGGAGAAATAGGTTCGACATTGTGAGGGGCTCAGATATTATGGTGATCAGGGCCCTCCTTACCCATAGACAAAGTATGCAGCTGCATAGGGCACCAGGAAATTTGGGGAGCTGCTTAGGGCCCCAGAATAGCTAGCCCTAATGGTGACGGGGTCACCTAAGTACGACAGATCGAACGGGAACTTCTCTGTACCACTGCTACCCTTCCCTTGGTTTTGGCCTCTTCTTTTCACCCATGTCCCCCAAATATCCCTCTTTTCTGAATGTAAATTTGGCTCTGAGAGCCTGGCTGTATTTCTTCTCAGTCCCCTGCATTCTATCATCAACACTCTTCCCCCTCCCCACCCCACCCTGAAGAGGGATCCTGTTTTGCAGGCTTATCTAACCACTTCCAGATAGTTCATTGAATTACCAGCCCTTTCTTATCTTCATCACTCTGCCTCTGTTTGTAAACAAAATAGGGACTCCCTGCTCTGGGGGCAGAAGCTGAGAGCAGGACCTCTCCTCTGCGAACTCACATCCACACTCATGCTGTGCTGTATGAAAGAGCTCCGCCAGGGAGCACACCTCCTGCACAAACCTCTGGGGGGGAGGGGGCAGGAGCACCCCCTGCCATCCCTAAATGGCACCCCATGTCCATCGGGGAAGGCCGTGAAAGGAGAGTTATCTGCAGCCTTGTGGGCAATGGGAAAGTGGGGTGGGGGGGGGGGGGGGAGTGGGATGGACAAGTCTTTCCCTTTCACTTCTTAATTGTGCGATTGAATGATCCTTATAATTTTCCATTAAATAGAATTCATTCTGATTGCTACAATTCCTTCACTGGGCATAGCCAGGTTCTTTTGTATTTGGTTAGAGCCGCCTTCACAGAACAGAAACATATTTCTTCTCCTCTGAATTATCTTAAGAAGCAAGTGCTTTAGTGATAGGCACCTGACCCTAGCTAGCAGTGGCCTTTATCATCCACCCATCCACTCCCGCTGATCCCTGCCTGGTTAACAAGACAGGTGAGACGGGCTCAAGGAGAGAAGCTGGTTTAAATGAAATCGGCATGTTCAAATCAGCAAGCCAGGGCAGGCCCGCGTTTCTATCTAACTGGTTCTCCTGCCCCCCATTCCACTTGCCCAGCCTCATCCCATCAGTTCAGGTCAGCGCTGGAACAGGAGTGCTTTGTCCAGCAGTTCTCGTGAACTCCGTGTCATCGTGCACCCAGCTGAGGGCATAGAGGGTGGATCTGCCCCAGTCCCCTCTCAGCCCTTTCCCACCGAGGGTTAGGTCTCCGTGCTGCTCTGTGAGGTTCTGTCCCGTCTGATCAAACCAGTGGGGGGCTGGCAGGAAACATGCAAACTAGGGTCTGCTCCTTGTGCTCGTGATGTGTGCTTCCTCCCACTCACCAGCAGATGGCAGCAGATGGCCAGGTTAATCAACAGCGAGCTCGGCGCCTCACTCGGTCACTATCCCGGTTCACACCCAGGGCCCAGAACCTGGGGTCAGAACCTGGCCCATTGAGCCCCGCTGCAGTTAAAGGCCTCAGCGTTTCTGGGGTGAATTATCTGCAAGAACAAACCAGCTCAGGGCCAGGTTGTAGAGGACTAGGATGAATCTGGGCATCTGACCAGTCCTTAAACGGGCATGAAGGACTCCCTGGTTAGCACCGGCATAGCTGAGTGGGATCTGGCCTGTTGATGCCAATGGAGCAGGGCCGATTTACACCAGCTGGGGATCTGGCCCATTGACCCCTTTTCTGTTGTGTTGGTCGATGTGCTGTAGTTCCAAGAGTGCTCTTTTTGGGGGGGAGGGGACACGGCGTTGGTGGTGGTGGATCCTGCCTACTAAACAAGAGATCCTGGGGTCAAATCCCAGTGTAGCTGCTCGAAGTGTTTTTATGCTTGGGGGGGGGGGGGGGGAATTAACCATTGGAACAATCCACTGAGGATCATGGTGGATTCTCCATCACTGGCAATTTGTAAAACCAAGATTGGATGTTTTCCTACCAGCTCCACTCTAGGAATTATTATGGGGATGTCCTCTGGGCTGTGTGATCCAGGACGTCCGACTGGATGATCTCAGTGGACCCTTCTGGCCTTGAGACCTATGAATCTCTGGGTTTGTTTTCACTGCTGAACTAACCCGGGTGATGGGCTGCCAGGTGTGAGCGCCCAGGTGTGACCCTCCACACTGCAAAGCCACGTGTCAGTTCTGGGTCCCAGTGGTACTGCGCTGCTCTCTGAACACTCTCGCAGTGACTTGGGGGACAATGTTGCTGGCCTTTCTTGGCCCTGTGTGCCTGTGCTCTGAGCCTGGCAACCCAGAAAAGTAACCCGCTCCAGCTTGGCATGCTCTAGCTCTCTCTCCACAGCCTCCATTCCAGCCAGCACCCAGGCATGGAGCCAACTCTGAGCCAGGGCCTGCTCCAGCCATTGGCATTAATGCAGCATCCAGCAGCAGGAGGAGGCCGGCCGGGGCATGGGATGCGGTGCAGGACATTCCAGCCGTGGCCTTTTGCCCAGAGAAGGTGGCAGCATGAATGGTTCTGTCAGGGTGGAGGGAGGGGGAAGCACCAGGATTAATGGACGGAAGAACAATTCCCAATGTGCTGTCGGTTGTGCTGGGTGGCACAGCTGTGAATTGCAGTGTTTAGTGGCCGGCTCTCCAGCTGCTCTCGCTGGGTTTGGGGGACCTGTGGCACGCAGCGGGGGGGATGGGGGAAAGTAGCTGCAGCAGCTGGCCAGAGAGGAGCATGTGCCTCTGGGAGCCCCAGGAAGCCTCTTGCCAATGCTGCCTTGTGTCACTTGTGTCTCTGGTGGCGCACAAGTGTTCCCTTACCAGAGGAACCATCCGCAGGCCAGCGGCACATGGCCCTGCCCCCTCCAGGACAGAGTGACGGCAGTGTCTCAGCGGGAACTGTCCTGGCCTGGGGGATGCTAGACCAGTCGGGGCTGGGCTGCATGGGGCTGGCTCAGGTGTGTCGGCCACTGTGCCTGGCTCAAACCTGCGCTCTGCCTTGGCCAAGTGAAGGCGATACATGGAGCTGTGTGCTCCCTCCTCTGCGTGCTCTGTAGCCCCTGTGAGAGCCGGGTGCTGGCGTGGAGGTCACTGGCATTGCAGGGGTGTTGTGGCTTCAGCGCTGTGTTCCTTGGGCTGCAGAGCTCTGAATGTCACTGAGCTGGATGCTTTGCATGGGCACGAGGCCGCTCCGGGCACCCTTCACCCTGGGGTAATGAAGTTTACGAGCACTGCATTTCTGTGGTTTTCTTGCAAATTTCCTTGGTTTTCCTGCTCCCCCAGGTCTCACAACCCAGCTCTCGTCTGCCCCGGACTCTGCCTCCTCGGCGAGGGTCACCCCAGGCTCAGCAGTCCCGGGCTGCATCCGAGCCCCTTCGCTGCCCCAGCACAATCTCCTCATCTCCTGTTTCTGCCTGTCCAGCCCCCTCTCCTCTCTGCCCAACTTGTGTCCCACCCAGGGGCGAGGGTCACTTGGGTCCCACAGGTCCAGGAGCTGGGGGAGGATGAAAGTGAAGGGTAGGGACTGACATGAAGTCAGTGGGGGGCACCTTTTGTGGGGGATCATAAATGGGGTTGCTGTAGGAGCAGGAGTGCCGCCAGCTTTTTTGCCGCCCTAGGCGGCGGAAGGTCCCGCCCCCAAAATGCCGCCCTGGAAGGTCCTGCCACCGAAATGCCAACAACAACCGGGGCGCCTGAAGATCGCACCACCACAGTCGCCGCCCCCCAAATTTCAGAGCCCTAGGCGACCGCCTAGGTCACCTAATGGGTCGCGCCGGCCCTGTGTAGGAGCATCAGTGATCTGTATGCTCTGTATATCCTGTATATTCAAAAGGTCTGTTACATCTTCCCCCCACTTTTGTCTCCTCTCCCTCTTTGAATACCTGTGAAGTGGCTTTGCCCTCCCCCTCCCTCCTGGAATACTTGTGGCATGAATGGGCTGCTTGAACAGCTGGAAGATCAGAAGAGCTCCCAGGTAGACAAGGTGTCTGGGACTCTGATTTGGCAGCACTCACACACCCAATGCATGGACACTGCATGGACACAGTCCGAGGTGGAGTGTGACTAACCAGACGTGGCCAAGTCATCTCTTGTCACAGGCCATGAGGAGCAGGTCCTTAAAAGGGGAAGGGGCCATGTGCTCAGCAGTGCACTCACAAGCTTGTACCTCTCGTGAAGTCCTTTCGCCCGGATTGCCTGGCCAGTGGTTCGCCGTGTTGCATTTCATCG
Organism: Chrysemys picta bellii; assembly: GCF_011386835.1. NCBI lineage: Eukaryota > Metazoa > Chordata > Testudines > Emydidae > Chrysemys > Chrysemys picta. The sequence continues at coordinate 16,882,584 of NC_088807.1, read as the reverse complement.
TGCAGCGGGAAGTTTTACTTTCATCGCACCATCCATCACTGCGCTGTGGGACACTTACCTTGAAGGATCCTGACATCTCCAGTGCCATGCCTGTCCTGGGAGCATGAGAATGCGAGTGTGAGTGTGACACCCTCCCCCTTCTTTTGAGCTTAGCTATCAATATAATAAAAATGCTGCTTTCTGTCAAACTCTGGTGGGTCATTAGTCCTCCCTAAGCTTACTAGTTGGCCCAATTTCGGGTAACATTATTGGTGGAGAATGTGGGCAGCTTAGTGGAGGATTGGACCCAAGAGTAGGGGTCCCCTGATGTCCGCTGGTAGTCTCTCGGGTGGGTCCAGATGAAGCCTGCGTGAAAAAGTGGTAGGCTAGCAACCCACTGCAGGGAGAAAAGGATGCCACTGCTAAGGATGCCACTGTGGGGCAAGGGGAAGAAAAAGACGAAGCAGACCGAGCGAGAATACACCCCCACTTGGGGAGCAGCGCTGCTGCCCGGAATGTTGTTAGAATGGCTCCAAAAGAAAGGGGCAGACCCCTGGATGCCAAGGGCGGTTCCACCTGGGAGTACAATTCCTGAACTAAAGCTCATGTTGGATAAATATGTTCTTATATTATATGGTCCCAATAAGGCGGGACTGGGTCGTGCAGCCTCCTGGCTGCTGTGGCAAGCAGGCTGGTGATGGCAGGTGGCAAAGAGTCAGCTCACCACTGGAGTGGATTCAGTGTGGTGGGTTGGAGAGGGCGTCACTTGCTGGCACCTGGGCGTCTTCCCTCTCTGTGGCCGTGGTGCGGGTGGCGTCGGTGGGGGAGGAGTGGGAGTGGGTGGAAGTAGAGAATGCTGCTCTGAGCCAGGCAGCTACCTCCCTGAAGGATCTGGTCCACCCAGGATAACAGGGTCCAGGGGGCTTGTTCGGCCCAGGTCGCCGCCATTGGGGTGAAGGCCTGAGGGGATGCGGGACCATGTGATGGTTGGGACGGGGATGTCTGGTGTGATCCGGATCCCCCAAATCCGGACCTTGGATGGCTGGACCCGAGACACTGTGTTGCAGCAGTCCGGAGGGTGGTCCAAAACTATGGGCCAGTGCCCGCATGGGATGTGGCAGCCCCAAGTACTGGACACACTGTAGATAGATAAAACCCCATAGGAAAAATGGGTACACAATGGACAAGTCAAACGAGCATGGTCTGCTGCGGTGGGAGCACTGGGCTAATTTGTTTCTAAGCTTCTATCTTTCAGCCTCCGAACCTGAACATCAGGAGAGCTGGCGCCAGCTGAAGAGTTACAGAAATACCACGGTTATAGTGTCGCAACAGAGTCTGTTCTGCATGTTCTGTGTCTGTCTCTGATGGGTTTCCTGTGCTAGCATTGGGTCCGGAGAGAGAGGGGATACTACACTAGACAGGGTAAATGCCTTTCCCTCTCTCTACTTCCCCCATCTCCAACCAAATTATCAATCACATCCACCTCTGTCCAAAAGACTTTGGTCCCCAATACATCATGTTTATTTTTTGTTAGGTTCTCTAATCATCATTTTGTTGTTGATTTTTGTTATTGAGACTTTTGTATTGTTAGCTACATTTTCTTGTATTGTTAATTCCACACCTGGCTATACCTTGACCAAGACATTTGGCCATTCACACAAAATAATTGACTACCCCTGCACTAGATGGTCTTAATACTCCCTTCTAGCTTTAAAACCTATGAATGAGGCAGGGGCTGCGGGTCCGGATTATGGGGTATTGTCGGGGTGGGGGCTGTTAATCAGGATTGGGGGGGCTTTGTCACAGGTGGGGAAGACACACTCGGCCCCTTGAACACAGCACTGAGATGGTTTATGGTAAAATGGAGACTAAGTTGGTTAAGAAAGCGCAGAGACTTAAGTGGCAATAAGCAGAGAGAACAGAAAGAGAAAATAGTTACCAATACAACCAACTAAAACATGGTTTCTGTCTTTGGGGCAGTCACATTTTTGGTTGTGTGGGGGGGGGGGGGGTTTGAGTTTAAAAACAATCAAAACTTTGTGCCCAGAGTGGGAATAGTTGATTTGGCCAGAAAACCAACTTCCATCGCAGCGTTGTTTTGACGGAAAACCGTCCCTCAGCTGGAGCCCGAGAGCAGGAGCGGCTGGGGCCTGTCTATTGCACAAGCTCCCATAAACCACCCTGCTGGACGTTACCACACTGAGCTGGAATAGCGAGGGGGGTGGGGGTGGTGGTCCTGATGCTCCCATTTGTCCATAGCCCCTTGTCCCTGGTCACTTTATCTTGACAAAAAAAATCCCCTCCCTGACTCTGCTGCTAGAACGGCTCTTAGCCCAGCAGCTGCTTTCTCTGGCTTTCCCCCTCCTCCCTTTTCCTGTCTCTTGTTCGCAGGATTTGCTTTTCCTTTTCCATTCTCGCTCCTGTCTTCTCTCCACCCCACGTGCCTCCCGCTTTCTACTTCCCCTTCCTCACGGCCCCCCTTGGGCAGCGGGTATCGAAGGCCAGGGCAGGCTAAGCCTCCCCAGACCCTGGCTGTGGCCCCGCCCATGTTCTGCCCTGAGGCCCCGCCCTGTATCCTGAAGCTGGTGGGGGCTCACTCAGCCTCCGAAGTGGGGGGGGGTTACACGCCACCCATGCTGCCCTCCAGTCTCCCCTCTAAACACACTCGTTGTATTTGTTCCCCATGGATAGGGTTACCATATTTCAACAATCAAAAAGAGGACGGGAGGAGCCCCGCCCTAGCCCCACCCCCGTCCTGCCCTAGCCCCGCCCCTGCCCCTTCCACTCCCTCCCACTTCCCACCCCCTCAGAACCTCCAAACCTCCCCCCCACTCCTTGTCCCTGTGATTGCCCCCTCCTGGGACCCCTGCCCCTAACTGCCCCCCAGGACTCCACCCCCTACCTAAGCCTTCCTGCTCCTTGTCCCCTGACTGCCCCCTCCTGAGACCCTCCCGCCATCCTAACTGGCCCCCTAGCACCCTACCCTCTACCTGTCCCCTGACTGCCCCAACCCTTATCCACACCCCCACCCCCTGACAGCCCCCCCGCAGAACTCCTGACTCATCTAAACCCCTCTGCTCCCTGTCCCCTGACTGCCCCCTCCTGGGACCCCTGCTCCTAACTGCCCTCCAGAACCCCACCCCCTACCTAAGCCTCCCTGTTCCTTGTCCCCTAACTGCCCCCTCCTGAGGCCCCCCCCACCTGTACCCTGACTGCCCAAAACCTTACACCCCCAACCCCCAGACAGCCCCCCCCGAACTCCCTGACCCATCCAACCCTCCCCCCTGCTCCCTGTCTCTTGACTACCCCCCCCGAACCTCCCTGCCGCTTCTCTGGCCCCCGGCCCCCTTACCATGCTGCAGAGCAGCGCACTCGACAGCGGGGGAGGGGAGCAGGGTCGGAGCTCCAGACTGCCGGAGGCCCGAGGCAAACGGCCGGCCGGCGATCTGCGAATGCAGGGAGGGGGAGGGAGGAGGGGAGTGGTCTCAAGTTGCAGGGGAGAGGAGGGGGAAGTGGAGGAAGGGCTCAGGTTGCCGGAGCCCTGTGCGAGTGGCACAATCCGGCCGGCTGCCCTGTAAGCCGCGCACGCTCTGCATGGGGGGAAATCCGGACATTGACAAATTCCCCCCGGACGCTATTTTTAACTCAAAAAAGCCGGACATGTCCGGGGGAATCCGGACGAATGGTAACCCTACCCATGGAGGCTGCTGCAGTTGGTCGCATGGCGCGCTGGGTTCACAGGCGGAGACAGAAAGGAAAGGGCCTCTGTGATTAAGCAGCAAAATCCCAGGTAAAGTCACCCACAAACTGTCTGAAATGTGCCTAACCTACCTCCGCCAGATGTGTGGCAAGTAGATACACAACGCTGGGGTGGGTTGTGTGGGTGAGATTTTATCAACATGGATTCGGGATGAAAAGCACTAACTCCTGCCTCTTCCTTCTGGACTAATGTGGCCAAATCAACTCTTGTGGCTTAAACCTTTATAGATTCATAGATGTTAAGGCCAGAAGAGAACCACTCTGGTCAGCTAGTCGGCCCTCCTGGATAACACAGTGGTTCCTGCATCCAGCCAGTAGCTTATAGTTGAACTGGAGCAGATCTTTGAGAAAGACGCCCAGTCTCCCTATATAGACACCTAGGACTTTGGTGGATTCTCCATCATGTGGAAAGTTGTTCCACTGGCTAATTGCTCTTGCTGGAGGACAGCAGTAAGCAGGGTCTGAATGAGCTCTCCCCCCACATCTAGTGATGAACCAGGGGGAAAGGCCTCCAGAACAGACCATATTGCATAGACCTGCCTCACAGACACAGCTGCTGACTGCCAGAATCACCCTAAGTGTAACATTGCTAGCTAAGCAGGGAGCATAGAATATCAGGGTTGGAAGGAAGGGACCCCAGGAGGTCATTTAAGTCTAACTCCCTGCTCTAAGACAGATTTTTACCCCAGTTCCCTAAATGACCTCCTCAAGGATTAAACTCACAACTCTGGGTTTAGCAGACTAATGCTCAAACCACTGAGCAATCCCTCCCCCCAATAGTGATGCCAAATCCATGTGAGAGTCAGAGTTGTAGGGGGTTGATGTTCCTGGTTGTGCTTTAAGAGTTTTCTGTCCTACTTGCTCCTTTAGTGTTTAGAGTTGGAGCCCATCAAACTTGGTGGAAGGTCTTTGTTTCTGCTCAGTGATTCCTAGAGCTGAAATGGCTGGTGAGCAGGTTTATGGGGCTGAGACTTAGGCCCCCTGCAGGGACGGGGTGCACTGACAGATAATGCAGAGGCTCCAGCAGTGGTGAGGTGAAATCACGGCCTTGTGAACTCACTCACAGCTGGGCTAAGGGGGCAACCCTCAGGAGATGGCATTCTACAGATGGCAGCCAGCAGTGGCAGAAATGGCAGTGATGAGCAGGGGGAAAGGTGGCAGAGATCAGCGCAAAGGCCCCAGCGAGTGGCAAGTGGCAGCAAAGATAACGGCAGCACCAGTGGCATTGCACAACCCTCCCCTTTAGGGGTGGGGCGAGAACCCACATGAATGCACCCCTGAATTCTGGGACCTTGCTGGCTTCGCACAAGCAGCTGTGAGTGGGATGCAGCGGAGGGAAAAGGGGAGTGGCATGTTGAAAGGATATTCATCTGCCAGACTTTCACACCGCAAGGTGGGACACTGAGGCAAAGGACCCTACCCAAGATACTGGGGGCAGGTATTCACTTGTGGTTTGCAGGCTTTTGAATCCGTCACTGCAGTGTTTTCCCAAATTAATGTTGGGTTCCCGCTCCCTTTCTATACAGGTTTTCTTTTGTTACACACAGACTCAGGGCTTGTGAGTGGGGAATTATTGCCTCTTCCAGGTGCCCAGGGTGGGGTTTAGTTTCCCCAGATTACTGGGTGGGGGCTTGAGCCGGTTCTGTTTTGTCATGTTAAGAGGAACCCCTAAATATTGAACCCCTTGTTGCTGCATAAGGATTATGCAGTTTCCAGGCCTCATTTTCCCAGTCTGAATTTGTCTCCCTTCAACTTCCAGCCACTGGATCTAGTTCTGCTCTGTCTGCTAGTATTAAATAGCCTGATTTCTACTGTCTCATGCCACACAGCGCTCTCACGCATTCCCTCGCTCGCTCGCCTTCCTTCTGCGCATGCGTGCGTGTGGGATCGTGGGTACACCGTCGTTTCATTGCGCTGAGCGGGGCGGCGCTTTTTGCTGGAGAAGGAGCGAGAGCGGTTCTTGTGAGCGGGAAGCGAGTGAAGGAGAGAAGCGAGCAATCGCTAAATCAAATGTTCCTCAGCGAGAATGAACTAGATCTCAGAAAAGTTTGGACAAGGGACAATGGTTGTGGAATCTCCGTCACTGGAGAGTTTTAAGAGCAGGTTAGAGAAACACCTGTCAGGGATGGTCTAGATAATACGTAGTCCTGCCTTGAGTGCAGGGGACTGGACTAGATGACCTCTCGAGGTCCCTGCCAGTCCTACGATTCTATGATTTGGAGCAGGGGCCGTTTCCTAGTTGCAGCGACTGGGGCCGCGCTGGGTGACCGCTGTGCAATCCACGAGACCGGAGTGAGAGGTGGAGACTGCCGGGACTCCCGCCTCAGATCGCAGGACTTCCGTTTGCTGATGGTCATGCACCACAGCTCCCCCCCTTGGTGTGTCCCTCCTTGGTGCATGACCAGTGTGATCTTCCCTTGTAAATAAAGGGGAAGTGATTAAGCCTAAAAGTGAAACAGGTTGATGACAAGGAACAGAGAGGTTATTATACACAGTGAGGAAGAGGCTGCACTGAGAGGAGTAGGGGTAAGTGTTCACTTGTGGGGAAGGTGCTATAGTGGGACTCTTGTAACCTGAGTTCTAATCCTTGCTCTGCAGGCAAAGCTCTGCCTCAGTTTCCCCATCTGTTAAAGGGGGGGAGATGTTATTTACCCCCTGTGTAAAGCTTTTTGAAAACCCCAGAGGAGATGTCTCTATAGCAGCTAGGAATTAGTATTCTTGGCTTCCCCCTTCTGTGTACCGATGGAGGGGGGGGATATGGATGCAGCTATTTTACCAAATGAACTATCCTTGGGGTGCCCATTCCCTGCACTGCACTCCCCCTGCCCTGCGCAGGGACCCTGTATCGGCCCCCGGATGCTCTGCAGTTGCCTTTCAGACACGCTCAGCTATTTGCAGCAGATCAATAAATCAGAGCAGAAGTTTTTCCACAAGAAGGAAAAGCTTCTGTGTGATTCCCCTGTGTGTTCATTTCTCCCGCAGCCCCCACCCAGGGGATCAGTGAGACGGGGATCCCAGGGGGCACAGCCTGGGGCTACCCAGGGGGAAGGCGTTTCCTGGGGCTGCCATGCACAGGGCCAGGGCGACTGAGCTCCAGGCCACGAGCCAGGGCTGGCGCAACCCATTAGGCGACCTAGGCGGTCGCCTAGAGCACTAACATTTGGGGGGCGGTGACCACGGCAGCTGGATCTTCAGCCGCCCCGGTCGTCATCGGTATTTCAGGGGTGGGACCTTCCGCTGCCCCTGTCGGGGGAGGGACCTTCCGCCGCCTAGGGCGGCAAAAAAGCTGGCGGCGCTCCTGCCAGGAGCCTCCCGCTGGACGGCATCTCCCTGGCTCGCACTGGGCGGCCCTCGGAGTCGCTCTCCCCTTATGGAGTTGCCAGGTGGGCCCCTCCCAGAGCCACCTGTTAACAAGGGGGTTTCACAGCTGCCCGGCTGCACATTGTTTCTGTCCCACCCGGAGTGCGGGGAGAGGCAAATCCTCCTCTCCCGGCCCTGAGGCTGGCACCTGGCCCCTGCCTTTGATAAACTGCCCCGCTCCGGCTGTGCTCCATTGACCCACTCAATGGGCCAGGGCCCAGCTGGTGACGACCAGCCCAGACTCAGAGCTGGGGAACGGGTGGGGGGTGGGGCAGTGAGAAGGAATTTGGGGGGTTCTCAGAGCAGTACTGAGGTGCGGGGGTTGGGAGGATGCAGGGTGGGGGTTCTGTCCTTTGCCAACCTTCATCGGCTATGGCTGTGCTCTGGCATTTTACATTTTACAACAAGAGCCCCCCATCTCCACCCCCTTCACACAGTGTGAAGATGTAAGATAAACACTCGCCCTGAAGAAACAAAGTCTTTTCTTAATCCTTTTGCTAACAGGAAAAAATTCTGTAATGAAATGATACAACTTTTACAGCGAGAGGCACCTGTTCTAACATAAAGAGAAAGGGTGACACAGCAGGGTTAAAAACACAGACCCTCAGTCAGACCACAAGCCATGAGAGACATGCTGTAAATTAAGAGAAAGTCTTCTGCCTCCAGCCCGGGAATATTTTATTTTGCTAACATGAAAAGCTACAGTGACCAGATGTGCTTCCTAGTGAAAATTCAGATACATCAGCATGGACAAAGAAGGGGTTTTACAGTAATAAAATAAAACATAAAAAGACATGTTTAAAGCAGTTCTTTCAAAAAGCGCTAGTTTGATTTTCAGAGTTTTGCCCAAGTGACTTGACCAGAGGACAAAAAACAGACAAACAAATCTTGGAAATTGACGTTAGCTGTAAGGAGTTCTTCTAATGTGAGCTTTGTAACGTGTGACTGTGAATGTATGAGAGGAACAAAGCTATATTAACATGCTTCATACTGGGCGAAACTAAGAAAGCAGCTTATACACAAATTTCGCCACTTTTAAAAATGTAAACAGAACAATTTGTAACCCCCCCCCCCACGCCTTGTTATTTGAAGCTGTTAACTACTGCAACAAAGTGATGTTTCTTAGGAATAAAGCTATATTAACATGCTCTTATAAATATTTGAAAAGACAAAAGCCCTGGTTTTGTGACTGCATGAAGCTCAGAGAAACAGCCCCCTCCCTCCCCCTCTTTCCTGTACAACCTGCCTCTTGGGAACATCGTGGCTGCACAGCCAAAGGAAGTGGTTACACCGAGTGGGAAATACACTGAGCACAGCGAGTGGCGCCTGCTCCAGGGGGGCCCAAACAGCCTTGTGGCCCAGCTCCCGGCCAGGACCTACGGCCAGAACAGCTGCCTGATCTTATTCACCTTGAACTCGCCCTGCTCCACCAAGTGTCTGCGCGAGGCCGGGCGCTCCAACATCGTGCAGATGACCAGCGCTGCCTTCTCGGCCATTGACAACAACTACAAGGCCTTCGTGTTCCAGAAGATCTTCGACTACGACATGAAGCCTGAAGTGACCCGGAAGGACCTGCTGGATGCCTGGCACCGGCTGCGCAACATGCCCCTGCTGCGCTGCGACAACAACGGCTGCTGGGACTGCGCTGTGATGAACCCTGAAAACAATCCCTGCCTGGCTGGGAAGAGGCACGATGAAGCGGGGCTGAGAACCATGTGGGGATCGCTCTTCCACAGGTCTCCCTTGTGGTGCATGCGCGTCTGGCTCGCTGAGTGTAACAGAAACACGTCCCAACTAGCTACCAAGCTCCAATCTAGAACCTCATTCTGATGTGTGCCCCAGTTTAGAACCCCAATCGATTTGGAGCGCTGCGATCTAGAACCAATTTCATGGACATGTGTCAATCTAGAACCTGATCCATGGATGCGCTCCAACCCAGAACCCCAGTGTGTGTTCCGGTCTAGAACCCCATCCCTTGATGTGCTAAAATCTCCAATGTAGAGCCCCATAGCTGGGTGTGCTCCAGTGTAGAACCCCACCCCCATCTCTGGTGGTGCTCAAGCCTAGAAGCCCAGCCCGGGGTTTGCTCGTCTTCAACCTACAAGCCCATTCTTCTCCCCAAGTGTGCACCAATCTAGAAATGCCAGCCTCCAGCACCACAAGCTGCGTTCTAAACCTCCATCCGCCCTTTGTGCATGTCAAGCTCCAATCAAGAACATGATCCCCTACCCACGCTCCCCATTCCTGGGTGGTCTCTGAGCTGCAGTCTAGTCTTTAGCGTGCCCATGTACCAGTGCGATGACAAGGGCTGCCACAGCTGCAAGGAGAAGAACATCAACAGGAACCTCTGCCTAACATCAATGAAAAACTGAGCCAAACCCGAAGACAGCCCATGGGTGAGGGCGCCAAAGTGGGAGGAGCATGTAAGCTGCAATGCAATCAATCAAAAGCCAACCCACCCATTCTTCAACCTGTCCATCCATCGTCCCTCAACCCATCCAGCCATCCGTCTGTCCATGAACCCATCTGTCTGCCAACCCATCCATCCATCCATCTGTCCATCAAACCTTTCATCCATCAGCCCATCCATCCATCTGTCAACCCATTTATCTGTCAACCCATCCATCCATTCATCCATCCATCCATCAGCCCATCCATATCTCATCCATGTATCTGTCAACTCATCCATCTATTCATCTGTCAAACTGCTTATCCGTCAGCCTATCCATCTGTCAGCCCATCTGTTCATGCCTCTCACATACCTCTCCTTCTATTTTGCTATTTCATTTCAAGGTGCCCATCCCCATGGCATCTGGGCACTGGGTTTACACTGTGATCTCCTCTCACTCCCTCTCTCTCTCTCTCTTTTTCATTTCCAGGGTGCCCAAGCGCCTGGGATTTGGGCCCTGGGTTTCCCCTGCAATTGTGTCCCCCCCGCCTTCCCAGTCCAGCAGATGCATTCCCTTCTCTAGCCAGGGAGTAGGAGGTGGGATTCCTGTCCAGAGCATGGCATGCAGGTGGGAGAGGGAGACGGGGGGTTGTGCCAGGGGCCAGGGCAGACCCCAGGGCCCGTATTGGGGGTTGGGTTTGGATAACACTGCGCCTGAAAAACCCAGTTTTGGCCATTCTCTGCCCTGTGATCGACACCAATAAAGCTTCAGAGCAGCCCTTGGCCTCACGTCTCTGTGTCTGTTTCTTTCCTCCCCAGAGGTGCCACTCCCCTGGGATAACCCCTCTGGGGGCAGTGTCACCCCCCCCACTCCACCCCAAACTTCAACCCTTCATGCTCCCTATGATTTGATAGAGTGTCACTTCTCCAGTGACACCTCACATGACATACACTGTACAAGATTTGCTGCAATTGTATAGCAGTGGTGATATCAATGAATAAATGGTCATAGTCAATCCTACAGCATCCCAGGTGCCTTTTGCACTGCTGTGCTTGGTAGCCACCACTCCCGGTCTGCTCACACCCAGCCTCCAGCAGGTCAGTCACTCCCAGTTATATTGTGTGAGTGCTGCCAGCCACTCCTGGATTACACTGCAGAGCGACACCAGCACACTCCCAGCCCCAGACTTTCCCCAGAAATGTGCATCTTGTACGGCCCGGCTCTCTCCTGGACAACACAAGCTCATATGAAGTCTGTCATTTTGTTAATAGAAAATGAAATGCACCAAACCCGTTCTCCCAAATGGAGTTTCGCAAACACACTGGTTTAGATAAAACAGTGAAACACGTTTATTAACTACAATGGGATCAATTTTAAGGGAGTACAAGTTCTAAGGCATAAAAGTCAGAATCGGTTACAAGAAAAATAAAAGTAAAACACGACTAAGGCCCAACTTAACAAACTAAAGTGAATCCAAAGCCAGGTCTCTCTCACCACATGTTCCAGCAGGTCCTACGGGCTGAACGTTCACTCAGGATCCTTCCCCGAGTCCAATGCTGCTCCCTTTGGTCTTCAGGTGTCGTGGTAGAGGTGAGCGAGCGAAAGCGAGGAATGATTTGGGGCTTCAGCCCTTCCTTCTTATAGTCCTTTCCCTTCTTCGAGAAGCTCCAGCTGAGGTCCAGGAGACACTTCATCTGTGTGGACGGGAACCCAAAGCTGCTTCTTTTTAAGATGAAGATTAATTGCCCCTGTCCCTTTTCCTGCCCACGAAGAGCCATTTAGCAGGTGATGGCCCAATGACCTTGTTTACACCTGGCTGAGACATCAGCTTGTCCCTGTCCCCGAGGAACTGGTCTGGCCGCTCCCCAGACTTGGAATATGTCTCAGTCACACCATACTGGGGAATCTGATAACTTCACATACAATGTGGCCACACATATTTTATTAGGACAGTATTGACCAGCGGGTTATGAGTTCTCACATGATACCTCCCAAGGCATCTTTGTACAGAGTATTATAATAGTGTGCAAGAGGTGAATAAAGGTATACAGAGCACCACTCTGGCATCTCTCGACCGTCCGTGGGCTGAGCTGGGGGGGCCACAGGTCAGAGTGAGCAATGCCCACGCCCCCTATTCTCTCCCATGCCCCCTGCTCTTCCCCATGTCCCCTATTCTCCCCCATGTCCCCTGCTCTCCCCCACCTGCCAGAGATACCCTCTCTGCACCCCTCCCGGAGAAACCTTCACCGTGATGCTCTATCTTCATCCTGTCCCGCTGGGGACCCCACTCTGTCCTCCTCCCTCCTTCTAACCCGGATCCCAGCCAGATTCCCGGGGGATCACAGGGCTGAGGCTGGGGGCAGGGAGGTGCATTTGGCCCCAGAGGAAGGGTGAGGGGCTCGGGAGGGAGGCCTCTGCCCACTCCCCACTCCCTGTCAGAGATGAGGCTGCCAGTGGCTGGTCCCTCAGTGGCTGGAGGCTGCCCGCCCTTCAGCTCTTGTGCCACCGTCAAAGCACACAGGGCCATTTATTTCTCAAGCTGGGGCTGTTGGCAGCTCGGTGCAGGTGAGTGGGGGAGGGCTGGGCTATAAACCCCTTCCCTGGGCAAACACCACAGGTCCCAGGTACTAGCACAGATGGCAAGGGGCACGACCTGCCCTGCCCCATTGTCCCCTTGCCACTTGGGTGCAGAAGGGGCGCGCAGACCGGCGGTCTCCCCAGGTTTATTAGACATTCAGTGGGTCCCTCCCCAGCCCTGATGGTTGCGTGACCCTCCTCAGTTCTCCGCCTGGCTATGGGAGGGGACTGTGATTGTGGTGAAAGAGGCTAACAATGGCACATATATGTGGCACATTCAGTGTGAAGGCTGTGTCTGAGACTGGGGTCTACCATGTTAGAGAGCTAGATTCTAGTTCCAACTTTGCCTGCTGCTGATCTATGTGGGGGCTGAGTGTCTTTTCATTCTGGGTTTGTACAGCACCTAGCACTATGGGGCCTGATCCAGGACTGGGGTCCTAGGCGCTGCCACGCTCTGGTTTCATGCGATTCACGCAGTGAAAAGCCCCCTTGAAAATAGGTTTGTGCATCACAACTGTGGCGCTGGGTCAGTTACAGTGTGAATCCCTGACACACACACGTCAGTTGTTTGTCGCACGTTTTGCCTGTGGAACCCCCCGGTGCAGAGGTGTGGTCGGCCTCCTGCCCCGGACCCCACACGCAGACACTGGGAGTCTGTGACAACGCTCAGCCTGAGAGCCTGGCGCTTTGGCACGAGGTGTAAAGACTCTTGTGTTTAGTCCTGGAGTCGTTGGTCCAGTCCCCAGCATTGGCCGAGGTGGTAGCCAGCCACTGGCAGGTGTCTCTCGTCAGCCTGCTCCACGGCGGTGAGGTTTGGTTTATGCGGGAGGGCAGGGGAGAGCCCGGGCAGATCGGCTGGTGCTGTGCAGGCCTGGCTTCTCCTGGCCATAGCCAATTTCCCTGAGCGCTTTGGGAGGTGAGTGACTGTCACTATGTCCCCCAAACTGCCCCACTAATGCAGCCCCTCAGCCGTGACCTCTCTGCTTGTATCTGCATTACAGCAGCCCGTCCCTTGAATCCACACTTCCCGCATGGATGATGTCCTTGTGCCTGGACCCAGCAGAGGTCACTGTGCCGGTGCTGCCTTCCCTGCAGGTTCAGTGGAGCTGGGGACAGGTTGCTCTTGGGTGTCCGTTGGCAAAGGCTGTGAAAGGAGAGTTATCGGCAGCCTTCTGCGCACAAGTCTTTCCCCATCACTTCCTAATTGTGCGATTAAAGGATCCTTGTAATTTTCCATTACATGGAATTTGTTCAGATTGCTACAATCCCTTCCCTGTGCATTGCCCAGATGTTCAGGCTTTATCGGGTTCTTTTGTATTTTATTAGAGCTGCCTTCCCCGAACAGAGACCTGTTTTTTCTTCCCTGAATTATCTTTGGAGCAGCTGAGAGGCACCTGACCCTAGCAGTGACCTTTACCACCCATCCGTCCACATCAGCGGATCCCTGCCTGGTTAACGAGCAGGGGAGAAGCTGGATGAAATGAACAGGCATGTACGATTCACCAAGCCCGGGCAGGCCCATGTTTCTGTCTAACCAGCTCTCCTGCCCCCTGTTCCCGTCCCCCATCCCCAGCACAGCACCTCAGAGCCTCCAGCCACCGCCTGGAGCCTCGACCCATCAGTCTGGGGAGCTGCAGGTCTCCATGGAGTGATGGGGCACCTACACGTCCCACTGCAGGTGGATGTGCACCCAGTGCTGGTGCTGGCGCGTTTTGCCCAGCAGTTCTCATTGGCCTCTGTGTCGTTGTGTTCCCAGATGAGGGCTACAGGGCAGATCTGATCCCCTCTCAACAGGGGTGAAAGTAACTTACAGGACTTACCGGTACGGCCGGAGTCCTGGGGGTGTGTGTGGCCTCATCCGGAAGAGGCGGGGCCTCAAGATTTAAAGGCCCTGAGGCACCAGCTGTGGCTAGGAGTCCCAGGGCCTTTAAATCACTCAGGGGCTCCCAGCTGCAGAGGTGGCTGGGAGCCTCCGGAGCTCAGGAACGATTAAAGGGCCCAAGGCTCCAGCTGCCGTGGAGCTCCAGGCCTTTTAAATGCCGGCCCCAGCCCGGCCGCCATTTAAATCCCCGCCCCGGAAGCTGCTGCGGTCCAGCACGGCATACTGGCTCTTGCTGGTACGCCGTACTGTACCGTACCGGCTTACTTTCACCTCTGCCTCTCAGCCCCTTCCCACCCAGGTTTGGGTCTCCCTGCTGCTCTGTGAGCTTCGGTGCCGTCTGATCCAGCCAGTCGGGGGCTGGCAGGAAACATGCAAACTAGGGTCTGCTCCTTGTGCTCGTGGTGTGTCTTCCTCCAGTTCACCAGCAGATGGCAGCAGATGGCCAGGTTAATCCATAGCGAGCTGGGTGTTTGTTGAAGGCTGCCTGCCACGCTCCCAAAGGGATGACTCTGTTCCAGGGGTCTGGGTTCAGGGGAGCCCCAGGGAAAAAATGGGGCCCAGGCCTGGCCCGATGAAGGGGGCACTGCCAGGGAAACTGGGAGGCCTTGCGCGCCCTGGAAAGCCGAGACGCACAGACAGAGACAGGAGGCCCCAGGATGTTCTGACACTTTATTGGTGTTAATCATACGGGATGTGCATGTGTGTGGACTCATCAAAATTACAGGCCTTGCAAGAAGAAAGGTCCCACCACCTCCACCCCTGCATCCCCCAACCCTGCGACGGAGCCCCCTGTCCCACCCCCCCCGTCTCCCCAATGGTGTCTCCTGCTCCACCCCCCCCCATCCTTCTGATGGTGCCCCCTGCTCTCCCCTGCATCCTCTGCTTTCCCCTGGGCCCCCTGCTTTTCCCTACTACCCCCTGCCAGGTGGGAGCAGCGGCCGCTCCACGGCTCTCATCCCGTCCAAGCAGGCGTTGGTGTTGGGGTTGTTCCCGCTGCAGTCCTTGCAGCCGTTATTGTCGCAGCGATACAGGGGCACGTTCTGCAGCTGGTGCCAGGCCTGCAGCAGGCTCTCACGTGTCTCATTTTTCCGGTCCCACCAGAAGATCCTCTGGAAGACGAAGGCCTTGTACTTGATGGGGCTGAAGATGTTGCTCACCGGCTGTAGGATGTTGAAGAACCTGTTCACCAGCAGGCACTTCCCCACACAGGGCGAGCTGAGGGTGAAAAGGATCAGGCAGATGTTATTGTTGTTCTCCCTGGAGGTCCGGGCCACGAGCTTTGACACGGGGCTGTTCCTTTCGTCCTGGAGCAGGCGCCACTCGGCGTGCTCCCAGCGCGTGTTGGGCAGCTCCATCACCGTGGCAGCCACGATGTTCCCCTGGCCTGGGTCGTACAGGTGGTCCCTTCCATTAAGGGCTGCCTGCATGTTCCTCAGCGTATCCGTGGGCAGCACGACTTCCAGATCAGATTGGTTCTGGCAATAGGTACTGTTCAGGCTGACGGCGAAGGCGTATTCAATTTCGAACCCATGCCTAAGGGAAGGCAAAGCAAAGGGCAGTGAGGGCCTGTGGGGCTCCAGACCATTTTGCCCCCAGCCCTGAGCGGCAAACGGCTGCAGTGCAGGACACTTGGGTTGGGTCGCACATGGCGCCATCACTGGCTGGTTCTAGGCACTCAGGGCTCCAGCCTGGGTCAGGGGATGTTTGCGCCCCTGGGAGAACGAAATACACTTGGAGGGTGGTTTTAAGAAGATCAGAGACTGCCATAGATTGCTCCTGGGGCTCATCAGCCCAGTGTGAGCTTGGATCCATCAGCTCCGCCAGGCTGAGCGTTGCCGCTTGAGCTCCAGGAGCAAGCCAGAGCTTTTACACGGAGCCACCCCAGGAAAGGGACGTGACACACAGTTGGCCCCTGGGATACACAGCGATTTGCTGGAGAGTTAAAGAATCCTGCAGATCAGGGCTCCTCAGTTCTCCCCCAGGCTCTGGGAGGGGACTGTGATGGTGGTTAAAAAGAGGCTAACAACAGCACATATATGTGGCACATTCAGTGTGAAAGGCTGTGGCTATGTCTGAGGTTGGGGTCTACCATGCTAAAGAGTTGGGTTCTAGTCCCACCTCTGCCTGAAGTGGTCTCGTGCAGTTGACCTGGAGACTCATAGCTGGCTGCCGTACAGGGCACTAATCTGTAAGGTCTGAGGCCTTTTACTGCAGTAAACAGCAGCAGCCCTGAGCCAGGAAACAGAGAGTCACATCCCCACATTCCCTCTAAATTATATCAAAATAATCTAGTATTGAGCTATTCAGGTGGCGCTCCTGTTCTAATAGTCCCCACCAGCACCAGAGCTTAAGATCATTAACAAAACTTTGTTTGATAGGGTTCTGTCTGGCAAGAAACCACTTAGCAACAGTTGTGGGTGTGAAATCGCTACTTCTAACATTTTGCCTTTACGGTGCCCACTTCTCTATTGTTTAGCTGTGTGGTTTCTGTCTGGTGCATTACTCATTTTGCAAGATTTAAATCAACTAAGGTGGTGGGGTCTGATTAGGTAAAGAGTTGTTTTGTAATGGGCAGGGATTGTTTTGTAGAACTTTAGTTTGCAATGATTGGGTCAGGTACAGCTAAGCAGGACTCAAGTTTCACTGTATAAAGCGGGGTCCAAAAGGAAGGAAGTTCTGTGGACGCTAACTCCAGGGCACAGCCCAAGATCAGAGCTGCCAGACCTCAGCACCCTGCCAGCCCTCAATGCAGCAGCTAGAGCCCCAGATGACCTGACACTGACTGGCCACCAGGAAAAGTCTGTCTGCCTTATTGGGAGTGGTGAGCATTGTCTGCTTCCCCTGTGTGTTCTGTTTTGGTAGCTATTAATAAATAGAGGTTAAGAATATTACTGTGCAAGGCTCTTTCACTGGTAAAAGGTCCTGCAAACCTGCAGAAAATTACGCCCTGAGCCCTAGGAACTAGGAAAGGTTGGGGGTGCCTAAATTAACCAGGTTACGTCTTGAGTCCACGGAAGGGTAAAAGGGGGTGGAGTGAGCAGGTAACAAATCAGTAACAAGGGCTGTGATGAGCACTAGACAGCAGACTTGGGAACAGAGCTCCTGGCTCCCAGCCCAGTGCACCTTCGCCTTAGCTACAATCTACTGGGAGGGACTCTTGCTTTAGGCGGACACAACATGCGCTTGGGGGAGCACAGGTGTCACTTGTGGGGGCAGAGTGAGTCCAGCAGACCTTCATCCCCTAAACTGAGCCCCCCAACCCTGCCGCAGCCCCCAGCCTCTGGAACAGGGGGTGGGAATGAAGCTGGGTTCATGGTGCTTTGCCCTATTATAGGGCCTAAGCGTGATCATGAATATTCATGCTAATGCTCAGACTCCCATGCCCAAATCTAGCTTACTCACCCTCATAATACTGCTAACCTTACTTCTGCGCTGCTGCTGACCGGGAGCCCAGCTCTGAAGGCAGAGCCACCGCCAGCTGGAGGTGGAGGTGCAGGCTCTGGGTGGGAGTTTGGGGGCAAAAGTGGGTGCAGAGGGAGTTAGGGGGGAGGGGGCATGGGGTGCAGGATGGGGGTGCGATAGGGGGTGAGGGGTGCAGGCTCTGGGAGGGAGTTTGGGGGTGCAGGGGTGCGGGGGTAGGAGTGCAGGAGGAAATTTGGGAGCCGGAGGGTGTGTGTGAGGAGGGTGCCTGGGTGCAGGCTTTGGAAGTGGATGTGGGGTTCGGTGCTTACCTGGAGCACCCCCTCTGGCAGTGGCTCCTAGGCGGTAGGGTTACCATTCGTCCGGATTCCCCCGGACATGTCCAGCTTTTTCGGGTTAAAAATAGCGTCCGGGGGGAATTTGTCAATGTCCAGACTTCCCCTCCTCCCCCCCCCATACAGAGCGTGCGCGTGCTTACAGAGCAGCCCAGGCTCGGACAGCCAGAGCCCTTCCTGCACTTCCCCCCTCCTCTCTCCTGAAACTTGACACCACTCCCCTCCTCTCCCTCCCTCCCCCCCCTCCCTGCATTCACAGATCGGGGCCGTTCGCCGTCTGGAGCTCGGACCCTGCTCCCCTCCCCCACTGTCGAGCGCACTGCTCTGCAGCACAGTAAGGGGGCCGGGGGCCAGAGAAGCGGCAGGGAGGTTCTGGGGAGGGGGGGGTAGTCAAGAGACAGGGAGCAGGGGGAGGGTTGGATGGGTCAGGAGTTCAGGGGGGGCTGTCTGGGGGTTGGGGGTGTAAGGTTTTGGGCAGTCAGGGTACAAGTGGGGGGGGTCTCAGGAGGGGGCAGTTAGGGGACAAGAAACAGGGAGGCTTAGGTAGGGGGTGGGGTTCTGGAGGGCAGTTAGGAGCAGGGGTCCCAGGAGGGGGCAGTCAGGGGACAAGGAGCTGGGGGGGGTCGGGAGTTCGGGGCAGGCTTTCTGGGGGGGGGGTGGATAAGGTTTTGGGCAGTCAGGGTACAGATAGGAGGTAGGGTCCTGGGGGACAGTTGGGGGGGGTCTTAGGAAGGGGCAGTTAGGGGATAAGGAACAGGGAGGCTTAGGTAGGGGGTGGGGTTCTGGAGGGCAGTTAGGAGCAGGGGTCCCAGGAGGGGGCAGTCAGGGGACAGGGAGCAGAGGGGTTTAGATGGGTCAGGAGTTCTGGGGGGGCTGTCAGGGGGTGGGGGTGTGGATAAGGGTTGGGGCAGTCAGGGGACAGGTAGGGGGTAGGGTCCTAGGGGGCCAGTTAGGATGTGGGGAAGGTCTCAGGAGGGGGCAGTCAGGGGACAAGAGGCAGGGAGGCTTAGGGAGGGGGTGGAGTCCTGGGGGCAGTCAGGGGACAAGGAGTGGGGGGGAGGGTTGGGGGTTCTGAGGGGGCAGGAAGTGGGAGGGAGGGGCTAGGACAGGGACGGGGCTAGGGCGGGCCTCCTCCCGTCCTCTTTTTTGATTGTTGAAATATGGTAACCCTAAATTGCTGTCCTAGGCCAGTGCAGCCCCAGAGTTCAGAGGTTCATCCACAGGGTTCACCTCCCACCCTGTGTGGAAGGTGGGGGCAGGGGGGTAAGGAGGCACCTTACACACTCCACTGCTCGGGCACTCGCTCATCACCTCAATAGCCAGTTGCCACACCTCTGCAGGGCTCTGCTCTGGTCCTCTCCACCAGTTTCTCTGCTGGCTGCTTGCCACGCCGCTCCACCAGCCACCCACTCACCTAGATGTCTTCAGCCCCCCCCCACACACACACACTTAACACAGCTCTCAGTGATTTCAGCTGCTAGTGGGGGAGCCTCACTGCTGGTGCACACACAGGTCAGTCTCTTGCAATAGAGACACTGTCCCAAAGCAGGTCTAATACTTAGACCCAGGTATCAGTGACTTCAGCTCTGCAGCATGTAACAAGACTCTCAATGGAGTCTAAATTAGCTCTGTTGTTGTACCATGGAGAGAGGACAGGCCAAATAGTATCTAGGCCTGTAGCGAAGCGAGATTCACCGGCATGGTGCCTCCTGCTGGTCATCTTAGAAATTAGCTGTTGTCCAGCTCGGAGCACCCTTTGCAGGCTGGTGTCTTACCTGCCGCTGGCCCTATGTTCCTCCCAGACTCCGGGGCCCTTTACCTCAGGGTTCTTCCCCAGCAGTACCCCCTCGCTCTGGGTCTCCCCTCCCAGGGAGACCCCCAACCCTCTAAACTCACCTTGCCTCAGTGGCTACTGCCAGTCATCATCTAGCCTCTGCTCACTGGGGCAGACTGCAGTCTGTAATGGCCACTCATCATTAGCAAGGGGTTAGGAGCTGCTGCCTTTGTCTATTCCCAGGCTGTATCTTGGCAGCACCAATAACTTTGTAGGCCTTCAACAAGGCCTGCAGCCTGGGGTTTTACCAGGCTGGAACTCCCCAGCACTGCTCCAGTTCAGGTATATTCCTCTCAGGCAGCTAGCCCTTTCCCCTTCAGGGCTGGAGAAAGATTCCTCCAGCTCCTAGCCTCTAGACCTCTTATCAGGGCTAACTACTCTTCAGTTGTTTTTACTGCTTTTCCCATCCTCAGAACTGTTTTTAAAACACCCCCATCCCCTTTACTACTACTACTACTACTACTACTACTACTACTACTACTACAACAAACAACAACAACAACCCCCCAAAAAACCCAACAACAAAAAACACAACACCCCACTCCTAGGCCTTTGGAACCCATGTCCCCTGCCTAGTGAGTGCCATTCAAATGAGGGTGAGTCCCTCCATTGGGATATGCCAGGTACAGTTCTGCTGCCCTCAGTTCACACAACAAGGATAGCAACGCTTTATTACTCCTGCCCCAATAACAAGGAGACTGGGGATCCAACACCAGCCACAAGTGATCACTTGGGGGAAGTAATCCCATTATGCTGAGCACCTAAGCAGGGTGGGTGTGTCCATGCAAACAAGATCAGCTTCTGAAGTCTTTTTCCACAGCTCACCACTAGATGGCAGGGGAGAGCACAGCCAGACTCTGCTTACAAATATTTACATTTAATAATTGGGCCACACCATTTGCAGCGCACACACTCAACTTCAGCCTTTTTTCCTATTTTTGTTTTTTTAAAACTTTTGCATAAGTCATGGAAGAATCATAGAAGTGTAGGACTGGAAGGAACTTGAAAGGTCATTGAGTCCAGTCCCCTTCCTTCACAGCAGGACCATGTACCATCCCTGACAGATTTTTGCCCCAGATCCCTAAGGACTGATCTCACAACGCTGGGTTTAGCCAGACAATGCGCAAACCATTTCCCCCTTTCTTGCCTTCTGAACCGTAGTCTGATACAGATTGTCATTTTCTTCCCATTTTAGTGTGTCAAACCTTTAAACTGGTCTCTGCGACCAGCTTGAAATGTGTACATGGTGGGCATGAGATTCAGAGCTTGTGTGCAGGCCTGTTTGTTTCTTGTATGTACCTTCTAGACTAATATAGCCTTACTTCAACACACAGCTCTGCGTATACACACAGACTAATGTCTTCGCATAATATAGCTCTCTCATGCAATGGATTGTATTTTCCTAGTAAAACACGTTCTTTTTTATGTATTTTAATGATACAAAAGTAGGGTGAAAATCAGAGAAAACTGAACACGTTTTGTAAAACCCGGGAATTTTTTGGTAAAAAAAATTTGGTAAAAAACAAAGGGGTTTATTTGTACACCATCTTTAGTAGAGATAAATAAAAATAAATAAAATCTGCTTACTTTCTCTAACAGACACACTCTGTATTATTGCCATTATCTGCTCTATTTTAGTCAATTGTTTTTCACTCCACTAAAAAAGTTTACTTTATTTTAACGCATGTGACTAAGGTTTTTTTTTTCTCTTTTTTTAAGAAAGAGAATTTATTTTTCTAATTATTTTGGCATTTATGTTTACTGAGCACAATCATGTATATGACTCACTCACATTTGACTCCATCGTACTTGGAACTGCATTTATTTTCATATGAGTTTTAAGTTATTTTACAGATATAACTAAAAATCCAATTTGAAAATAAGTGACCTTCATCTGCACAGTGTCTAAAGTTATGTGTTTGTTTAGCTATTTTTTTAAATCGGGAATTGCTAAGGAGAATACAAGCTAAAGTTACATTCTAGAAGGATACTATTATATGACTATACCATTTTAAATAGTAAATGCCAAAGCACAATATGGCAATAAAAGTAATAATGATAATTACTCCAGCCAGGACAAGTTAGGCATTTTAGAACTCTCTACTGAAAGAATTAAATTTAAACATAAGAGAGAAATTAAATTATGAAATGAATAGACCAGTCAAAACACTAAAATAACAGCACGGTAATCCTTAACAAACTTTGAAAGAATAAAATTACAGAGAATATATGTGCATTGCGCATTTTGAAAGGAAGTACCAAACAATAATAACAACAATAGAAGTGTGTGTCTGTGTGCGTGTGTGTGACAGAGAGAGAGAATATGTGTCAGGGGAGTGTCCGGACACAAAGCCATTGAAATAGGGGCACCACCATGCTGGGCGCTGCCCAGACACAGAATCACTGAGATCGGGGCCCCATCAGGCTGGACGCTGCCCAGACACAGAGTCACCAAGATTGGGGCCCCGTCACGCTGGGGGCTGCTCAGACACAGAATCACTGAGATTGGGGCCCCGTCAGGCCGGGCGCTGCCCAGACACAGAGTCGCCAAGATCGGGGCCCCGTTGTGCCGGACGATGCCCAGACACAGAATCACTGATATCATGTGCCATCTACCGCGATTGCCCAGACATTTGGTACCTAGCAACTAAGGACCATGGCTGTACCATCCCCCTGCAGGAAGCCGGCCGGGTTTGCCTGGGAAGACCAAAGGACTGAGGAGGGCCCAGGTGGGGGCTGTTACGTGTGGGACAGTTGGAAGATGGAGACTCTCCTGAACTGGGACAACAGGGGGTGAAGACAGACCAGGCTGTAACTTTCTGGCCCCTGCGTTAACCAAGGACGTTCTATGCTGTGCTCCAGCTGGCTGAGAAACCCGACAGTCTTTACCCTGCTGGCAGAGGGTCACTGCAGCGGCTGGATTTGGGGGTGCACACGGCTCCCTGTGGGGGTACACGTCTTCCTCAGGTGCCCATCCCAGGGGGACCCGCTGAAGGGACTCAGAGGGTGAAGCAGGGAAGCTGGTGGCTCAGGTTCAGTCCAAGGAGGCAGAGAAGCCATGCGGCTTCCCCTAAGGACACAGCAAGGAAGGCGCCTCCCCGAGCTCTGGATCTGTGGCTCCGTGACCCAGGACTGTTGGCATTCGAGCCGGGATGTTTTGCTCTTTTCCTGGTAGGTTTTTTCTTGGGCATTAACGTGCAGGAACTTTCCCAGCATAGATGGCCAAATCTCTCTTCCAAAATGCCCTCTCTTACCCTGCAAAGGGCCTTGTTGGGTTTGGTTCAACTGCGTCTCCTTCTCCGCGGGGTTATTCGCTCATATCCGGAGGGGATGAGGGGGAGTCACAAATCCACTGGCCCCCACACAAGGGAAAGGAATTGCTAAACTGGATTTCTAGAGCTAATGCTGGAGAATGGCTGTTTTCCAGATGTGAGCAGTGAATCCATCCATCCATCCGTCTGTCCAGCCAGCCTGCCGACGAGACCCTGCCTCACGAACCACCTTGGGGCTGAAATCTCTGGGAGTTATCAATCAATCAATCAATCAATAAACCCCTTCGGTTTATAATCTATGGCTTCTGTATGACCTGTCAATCAGTCCATCAATGGACCAATCCATCCCCCAGTCATTCCCCCCTGCTCCAGCCCTGTGATCTCACCAACCCATTCCAGGCTCTGAGGGGAGCCTGACTTCGGCCCTTGAACATCTGATTTCTGTTCCTCCTGAATCCACCCCCTCCGATGCAGGGTGGTGTAGCCCAGTGGCTAGAGCCCCGGCTGTTCATCCCAAAGTTCCCCCAGGTCTTTACAAAGGAGGCTGGGCTGGCGATGCCCATTTGACAGATGGGGAAACTGAGGCAGAGAGTGGGGCCCTGCCCGGGGGCACATAGCAGAGCTGGGGCCAGGGTGGGTGTTCAGGTGACCCTGGAGGATCCTCTAGCCCCATAGAGGGCGGACAACGGGTGCCTCATGCGGGCAGAAATGAGGAGAGGGAGTGAGCAAGCTGGCAAGGGGTGGGCAGTGGGGTTGCCCCTCCCTGAGCCACCTTTAGCTGCCATCCAGGGGGCAGCGTGGATTAGCACCTAAAGCCTGGTGCTCAGGACTCCTGGGTTCTATTCCCACTTGTGCCAGGCCCTTCGGCTATCTCTGCCTCAGTTTCCCTCTCTGCACTATGGGGTGAATGGCCGTGACTTCCCCCTGCTCTGGGGCACTACAGATGGGGAGAGCCTGGGGTGTGTGTGCTGCTGTTCCAGATGTGGGTGACACCCTGGGGCGGGGAGGGGTTGTCCCAGCCCTTCCAGCAGGGCTGGTTCAGGGTAGGGGGGCTGGACAGGAGCTGTGGAAGGCCCTGCTCACTGGGGGTATCAGGTGAGGACGGGCCCTATCTCCTCCCCTACTGCCTTGGAATAGGGGGTCAGGAGGTGCAAGCAGAATGGGGGATGGGGGAAGGTCAGGGGGTGAGTACAACAAGGGATGGAGGCAGGAGATGGGGGCTGGGGGATGAGGTGGGGGCATGTGGGGGCAGCAGGGATGCCAGGAGAATGAGGGACACGGGGGGCAATGGGGAAACGGGAGGTGGAGAAAGGGGGCTGGGATGGGGGGGCTGGGACCCCTCCCGGGTGACAGAATCAAAGCAGAGGCCTGATCTAGGGGGAAAAGCCAGGTTGCTTTCGCCCCGTATCCCCCCTTTTCCCCCATGTTCCCTGTGCCGCTCCCTGCCCAGCTCCCCCATGAGCCTCCACACGCAGACCGTCTGGCTCTGGCCTCCCCTGCGCTGTGTGGACGCTCCGCAGCAGCCCTAGGCTAAGGGAGGGCTGGAGCCCGGGGTGGGGGTGGGGGGGTGACCTTTGTCCCTCCTCCCTCCCCCTCAAGCACTTTCGCTTTCACTAGGGTTACCATATTTAGTGCCTCCAAAAGGAGGACACTTTAAAGGGGCCCCAGCCCCGCCCCCAGCCCCGCCCCAACCCCGCCCCCTCCCCAAAGTCTCCGCCCCCTCCCCTGCTTCCCACGAACATTTGAGTCGCGGGAAGCCTGAAGCAGGTAAGGGGGGGTGTGTGTGTGAGGGGGTGTGTGTGGGGGGGGGGGGGAGGAGGCGCGGCCCACCCCGGCACCGCAGGTCCCCAGCCCGTCCCCCGAGCCCCCGGCCCGGCCCGGCACCGCCGGCCGAGCTCCCGGCCCGGCACCCAGCCCCCCCAAGCACCGCCGGCACCCGGCACACGAGCCGCCGGCCGAGCCCCCCGGCCCGGTCCGGCACCGGGCCCCCCCAGCACCGCTGGCCGAGCCCCCGGCCCGGCACCCGGCACCCGAGCCGCCGGCCGAGCCGCCCGGCCCCGGGCCCCCCCCCCCCGAGCACCACCGGCCGAGCCGCCCGGCCCCGGGCCTGGGCCCCCCCCCCCCCGAGCACCGCCGGCCGAGCCGCCCGGCCCCGGGCCCGGGCCCCCCCCCCCGAGCACCGCCGGCCGAGCCGCCCGGCTCCGGGCCCCCCCCCGAGCACCGCCGGCCGAGCCGCCCGGCCCCGGGCCCCCCCCCGAGCACCGCCGGCCGAGCCGCCCGGCCCCGGGCCCCCCCCCGAGCACCGCCGGCCGAGCCGCCCGGCCCGGCACCCGAGCCGCCGGCCGAGCCGCCCGGCCCCGGGCCCCCCCCCGAGCACCGCCGGCCGAGCCCCCGGCCCGGCACCCGAGCCGCCGGCCGAGCCGCCCGGCCCCGGGCCCCCCCGAGCACCGCCGGCCGAGCCCCCGGCCAGATGTCCGATTTTCCCGGACATGTCCGGCTTTTTGGGATTTCCCCCCGGACGGGGATTTGGAGTCCAAAAAGCCGGACATGTCCGGGAAAATCCGGACGTATGGTAACCCTACTTTCACTGCCGCAGCTGGTGAGTGGGGCCAGGCTGGGGTAATGCTCGGGGATGGGGGGGAGCTCCCCTCAACCTGCATCCTCAGGCGCCCTCCCCTCCTCTCCGCCCCCCCCCCGCTCTCTCCTGTCCCCCCTCCAGGGCTTAATTTGGGGCAGGGCTGAGCCCCGGCCTCTCTGATCTTGTCACTTCCTAACCCCAGCCCCGCTGGGCTTGGCCCGTCAGTTATGAAAGGAAAAATATTGCTTGCGCTCCGGCAGCTCTCCACCACTAATGAAGTGCTGCCCCTGTCCCCTCCCTTCCTCCCCTCCCCTCCCCTCCCCTCCCCTCCCCTGACCCTCTTCTCTTCCCATCTGTCCCCCTGTTCCTCGCGGGTCTCCTTCCCTCTCTGACCTTCCCCCCCCATCTTCCTCTCCTGCCCCATCTCCCTCCCCCTTCCCCCATCTCTTCTTTTTCTCCTGTCCCCTTCACCATCTGACCCCCCTCTTCTTCCCCTTCCCCCTGAGACCCTCTTCCTCTCCACCCTCCCCTCCTGACCCCCATCTGATATCCCCCCTTCTTCTCTGACTCCTGCCCCCCCACTCCTCCCCTGCTGTTTCCCCCACCCCACAGCCGCCCCTGGTCTCTGGGGGGCAGCAGGCGGGCAAGGGACTGAGAGCCGCAGCAGCTGGGCCTGGGAGCTCTCAGCTGCCTTCTGACTTCCCCATGGGGGTGACACCAATTCTCAGCAGCCGAGCGGCTGGAGCCCAGGTGCCGACCCAAGGGGACACCGGGACCTGGTGGTTCAAGCCGGGTTCAAGCGGTTCAAGCTCCCTGTGCCCAAAGCAGGGGGTGGGGATGAAACTGAGGCAAGGGACCGGCTTGGGGCAGCTACAGGGACGCACGGTGAGGAG
Source organism: Chrysemys picta bellii (assembly GCF_011386835.1). Lineage (NCBI taxonomy): Eukaryota > Metazoa > Chordata > Testudines > Emydidae > Chrysemys > Chrysemys picta. The sequence continues at coordinate 16,856,305 of NC_088807.1, read as the reverse complement.
CTCAGATTTGGGGTCTGGTCCCAGTTCTGCCATGGGGTGCGCATGGTGCGGGTCGGGGGGATGTGGGATTGTGTCTGCGTCAGCTGCTTAATAATGCCCCATAGCCCCTGGGTCTTCCTGTCAGCAGCTCTTGAAGTGCTCTGCAAAAGAAATTGGGATCATTAACCCCATGGCACAGATGGGGACACTTTCCTGCTGAGCTCTGGGACGCCAGCCCGGGGCAGAGATGGCAGAGAGCGCGTGCTGCAAGCTCGTCGAGTATTTGAACGATCTAGAAGCGCAGGAGCTCAAGTTTCACCTGGAGAACTATCCCCTGGAAGACGGCTACAAGCACATCCCCCGGTCCAAGACGGAGGCAGCCGATGCCATGGACATAGCTCGAGCCATGGTCCAGGCTTACCAGGAGCCCAGGGCTCTGCAGATGGCGGTGAAGATATTGGACGGCATTAGCCGGAAGGATCTGTTGCTAAGGATCCAAAACGACATGCCAGAGGGTGAGTAGATGGAGGAGATCCCCCTCATTTCCTCCTACGGTCTGACTCATTCCTTGCTGGAGCTTTTTTGATAAATGGGAGGGGGTCACCCCCTGGTATGCCTCAGTTTCCCCCAGTCCAACAAGGGTGGCCTAGGGGCTAGCGCACAGAGCTGGCACTCAGTGGACCGGGGTTTCATGCCCAGTTCTGCTGCTGGGTGATCCCAGACAAATCGCAGCTCCTCCCACTCTCCCTGCCTCAGTTTCCCCATCTAAAAATGTCTGGAAGGGACGCTGGCCTCCCCTCTAAAGTGCTTTGCCTCTATGGATGGAAAGCACTAAGGCATGGAGAGGCTGCAGCTACATCTCTGCTACTGAGCCTCGTGTAGACGCCGTGGCCGCTCTGTCTCACTGCAGGGGCTGCCCCTCTCCCGCTGGGGTATAAACGCTTCCTACATCAGTGGAAGGGGTTTTCCCGTCCTCTCTCTGAGAGGCGGTAGCAAGGTTGACGGAGGAATCCGTTGACCTAGCCACAGCGACGCTGGGGATGAGGGCAACCCATCTCCGGCGCTCGGAGCATGACATTTTTCACCTCCCGAAAAACACGGCGGGGTCGATCTCATTTTGCAGCTAGACCAGATGCTCTCTGCTGTCAGCACTGGGGGCTTTGCTGGCCTGGCTCTGTCGATCCCGGGGGGCAGTTGTTCCCTCCCCGCAGCTACATCGGGAGGCATTTGACGGGTAGGCCAGGTGCAAGCAGCTTGTCCCAGGTCGCCCGGGGTGTCTGTGGCAAAGCAGCAGATCAAACCCAGGGCTTCCAAATGTCAGGCCAGTGTCCTAAGCCCCTGCCCTTTTTTCACAGAAAGGATGTGGATACATTGCAGAGGAGTCAGAGAAGAGCTATGAGAATGATTAAAGGATTAGAAAACCTGCCTGACAGTGACAGACTGCAGGAACCCGATCTAGTTAGTTAAAGCAAGAGACGGTTCAGGGGGCACTTGATCCCAGTCTATGGCTATGTCTACACTATGAAATTAGGTCAAATTTATAGAAGTCGTTTTTTTAGAAATCGAAATGAATTCTGCCAGAGACCTCCCTAGGCCAATCTAATTCACGGGGGAGGCACTCAGATCTATGGGGATGGGCAACAGGATCAGAGCTTGGGAGAGACAAAGAGAAAAGTGCAAAGCCAAATTCCTCCTGATACTACAGCTGGACAAACAAGGCCCTGCAGCATGTCTGAGGAAACCATGTCTGCTCCTGGAGCCTAATATGGAGGCCCATCAGCAGACAAGGTAAGTGCTGCGCTGCCAGGGCTGGGGCTATCGGCACCTTCAGTGTGGCTGGGCTGTCCTCAGGGACGTGTCAGAGCTCCAGCGGGCAGAGAGCACGTTACAAACCTGACGCCGCGGATCCCCGCGGCCAAGCGATGAATGGAAAGGGGCTGAGCCAACCTTCAAAGCACCATGCCAGCGTGTCCCAGGAATGGTTTCCTAGGAGAGGAAATTCTCCCCTCCCCATCTCTGCGCAGCATCCCCCTGCCCCATGGCGGGAATCTCTTACACTCTCCATCTTGTCTCCGTGTAGAGATACAATGTAGCTCCAGCCTCGGAGTCAGCGCCTATGCACGGAGCCGCAAAGTAAACTCTGAAGAACCGCATGTGGATCCGGAGGCACAGGTTGGCCACCCCTGCCCTAGGAAAAGGAGACAGCAACCTGTCATGTGCGATCTAATGAGCAGGAAAAGAATCTGGGAGCCTAGAGCACCCACAAGGAAAAATTAGTGGGTGTTTAGCACCTACTGGCAGCCAAGCTCTGCTCTGCTCGCAGTACATCTCGCCCGCCGGCGGCCCCACTGAGCAACTCCTCCCGCTCCCTCCCAGCACTTCCTGCCCACTGCAAAACAGCTCTTTCATGGAATTCAGGATGCTCCGGGAGGGTAGGGGAGGAGCGGGGACATGGCATACGTGGGGGAGGAGATGGGGAAGAGGCGGGGTGGGGGTTGGGGAAAGGGGTGGGATAGAAGCGGGACGGGGGTGGAGCAGGGGCAAGAAGAGAGGGGGCCGGGGGTTAGAGGAAGGGGTTGATTTGGGGGTGTGGCTGGGGCAGAGCAGGGGCGGGAAAAGGTGGGGCGGAGCTTTGGGGAAGGGGTGGAGTGGGGGCGGGGCCTGGGGCAGAGCGGGAGTTGAGCACCCCCTGGCCAGAGGGGAAGTCGGTGCCTACTGAGGGGATGGACAAAGGACTGATAGAATCATAGAATATCAGGGTTGGAAGGGACCTCAGGAGGTATCTAGTCCAACCCCCTGCTCATGGCAGGACCAATCCCCAACTAAATCATCCCAGCCAGGGCTTTGTCAAGCCTGACCTTAAAAATCTCTAAGGATGGAGATTCCACCACCTCCCTAGAGAACCCAGTCCAGTGCTTCATCACCCTCCTATTAGGAAATTGTGTTTCCTAATATCCAACCTAGACCTCCCCCACTGCAACTTGAGACCATTGCTCCTTGTTCTGTCATCTGCCACCACTGAGAACAGCCGAGCTCCATCCTCTTTGGAACCCCCCTTCAGGTAGTTGAAAGCAGCTATCAAATCCCCCCTCACTCTTCTCTTCTGTAGACTAAATAAGCCCAGGTCCCTCAGCCAATCCTCATACGTCATATGCCCCAGCCCCCTAATCATTTTCCTTCCCCTCCGCTGGACTCTCTCCAATTTGTCCACATCCTTTCTGTAGTGAGGGGCCCTAAACTGGACACAATACTCCAGGTGTGGCCTCACCAGTGCCGAATAGAGGGGAATGATCACTTCCCTCGATCTGCTGGCAATGCACCTACTAATGCAACACAATATGCCGTTAGCCTTCTTGGCAACAAGGGCACACTGCTGACTCAAATCCAGCTGCTTGTGCATTGTAATCCTCAGGTCCCTTTCTGCAGAACTGCTGCTTAGCCAGTCAGTCACCAGCCTGTAGCGGGGCATGGGATTCTTCTGTCCAAAATGCAGGACTCTGCACTTGTTCTTGTTGAACCTCATCAGATTTTTTTTGGCCCAATCCCAATTTGTGTAGGTCACTCTGGACCCTATCCCTACCCTCCAGGGTATCTACCACTCTCCCCAGCTTAGTGTCATCTGTGAACTTGCTGAGGGTGCAATCCATCCCATCATCCAGATCATTAATGAAGATGTTGAATAAAACCAGCCCCAGGACTGACCCATGGGAAAGCGGGGGAGGGAGTGGAGGAGAGGAGGCACACGGTGAGCGGAAGGGACCCCAGAGAGCGGGGGTGTAGTGCAGGAGAGGGGGAACTCAGCCAGGCAGCGGTGGGCGATGGGGGCTGGGAGAAGCGGCTAAGCAGATACAGGAAGAGATGGAGCACAGGAGGGGCCACCGGGGCCCAGGCATCTGGGGCCTGGTCGGCGGCTGTGCCAGGAGAGGCTTAGCCTCCCTGCCTATTATACCCACGGCCTGTGTTTCCTCTGAGGGATCTCCAGTGCCAATGTTCCCCGGAGCTCGCCTTCCCTGACAGGCCTGAGCAACCAGAGCTTGTAACTAGACCACTCACAGCCTCCCCGCGGGGAGCGTATGGACACAAACAGGCTGGAGACAAGTGATGGCAGAAATCACTGGGGACTCGGGGAGCTGAGGAGGGGGCCACACCCCACAGGAGCTGAATTTCTGACTCGGGGCTGAGTAGTGCAGGTTGGATGCGCAGCACCGCTGTGAGGCTGTCTGCTGCGATCGATCCCCCGGGGGTGGATTTAGTGGGGGTCTAGTGAAGACCCACTAAATCGACAGTGGAGCGCTCTCCGGGCGACTCGGGGACTACACCGGGAACGCCAGGAGTAAGGTAAGTCTCCCGTCGGCCCAGCACAGAGTAGACACAGCAGTAAGTCGACCTAAGCGACGTCGAATCCAGCTGTGTTATTCACGTAGCTGGAGCAGCGTCACTTAGGACGACTTACTGCGGTAGGATAGACACTGCCTGAGGCCTGAGTTTCCACTGCAGTCTGGATGCTCAAACACCGGATTGGCAACACAAGTCCCCAAGCCCAGGCCACACAGAGACAGGCTCAGTGTGCAGTGTGGACACCCCCTCACACAAGCCCAGGATTGTCAAATGAGGAAATCCTTCCTTTCCTTTGACTTGCTGGCAGAGGAGCCCAGTGATATTGGAGCTCCCCAAGCGTCAGTGACAAACGCAGCGCTCCAGCCACTGAGCTCTAGGGCTCCCTGCTGAAAGAAACGCTTCAGGAGGGACAGGTCAAAGAGAGGTGCTGGTCTTTGGCCAAGGGCAGGGAGTCCCACCCTCAAATAGAGACCATTTCCCTCGTTGTCTGTCTGTGCCGGGGCAGGAGCAATAACACGGCCTCCTGCATTTGCTATTGCAGAGAGTGGTTTCTGACGGTCTCCTC